>NW_026909276.1:14564142-14731755 GCF_033115175.1 Lepus europaeus | reverse complement strand
GAAGACCTTTCTCTCTGTCTCTCTCTCTCACTGTCTAACTCTAACTCTGCCTGTCAAAAAAAAATGGCTTCAGTGGCTAGGACTGGACCAGGCCAAAGTCGGAAGCCAGAAACTCCATCCAGGTTTCCCAAGTGGGTATAAAGGGTCTAAGTTCTTGGACTGCCTTAAGATATTTTCCCAGGTGTATTAATAGGGAGCTGGATCAGAATTGGAGGAACAAGAGTTTTAACCAATGGTGGTAGCAACCCATGGTTCCATATCACATATCAATACTGTTTCGCTAATTTATTCATTTGAAAGGCAGAGAAAAAGACTCTCCTTCTGCTGGATAACTCTACAAAAGCCCACAACAGTGAGGGAGGTAGAAATGCCATGTGGGTATCCCATGCAGATGGCAGGAAACCAAGTTTTTGAGCCTTGAGCTGTTGACTCAAAAGAACACTCATGGGAGCAGTGTTGTGGTGTGGTGGGTAAAGTCACCACCTGCAGTGCTGGAATCCCATATCAGCATCAGTTCAAGTCCTGGCTGCCCACTTCTAATCCAGCTCTCTGCTATGGCCTGAGAAAGTAGATCAGCCACATCCTATGGCCCCTGTGCCTATATGGGAGACCTGGAAGAAGCTCCTGTCTTTTGGCTTTGGATTGGTGCAGCTCCAGCCATTGCAGCCAATTGGGGAGTGAACCAGTGGATGGAAGACCTCCCCCTCTTTCTCTCTGCCTCTCCTTTCTCTGTGTTACTCTGTGTATTAGATAAATAAATAGATCTTTAAAAAAAGTTGCAGGAAGTTGGGTTGGAGCTGTGGAATAGCCAGGACACACAGCAAGCACTCTGGTATGTGATGTGGTATGTCCAGAGAAGTAGCTTAACCTACTGCATCATAATGTCTACCCTTCCAATGTCTGGTTTGTGCAACCTATGACCTAGGCCCTATGTGTCCAAAAGGCAAGTCTCAGGATTCTCCACATGATTGCTATGCCAGAAGGCAAACTTCCAAAGGCTAAATACTTTTTGAACTATGTTGGTATGATATTTACTGTTGTCTCATGGGCTAGAACAAGTGAACTGGAAAATGTCAGGGTGGTCCCTGTGGTGAAGGATTATATTAAGGTTTATATACAGGGAGGAGTGTCACATGGAACAGTTACAGAAAGCTGTACTAGTATATTATGTTAATTTTTCCTAAAGATATAATTGTGGCCAAAAACTGATTTTCAAGCTGCATACTTTTATGGAATTTTAGATACATAAAATAATGTAAGGACAACAGGATTGCCTGAGTAATTTTCTGTGTAATATGGATACTAGTGAAAACATAATGTATACTGCTACTTGTATGAACAATCATGATGAACATTATAAATTATTTCTATGCATTGACATTGTTTTTTATGATTTATTTATTTGAAAGGCTGAGTTACAGAGAGGCAGAGGCACAAAGAGAGAGGTCTTCCATCTGCTGATCACTTCCCAAATGGCCTCATTGGCTGGGGCTGGGCCAATCTGAAGCCAAGAGTCTGGAGATTCTTCCAGGTCTCCCACATACCTGCAAGGGGCCCAAGGACTTGGGTCTTCATCCCCTGCTTTCCCAGTCCATAGCAGAGAGCTAGATCAGAAGTGGAGCAGGTGTACTGGAATTGGTGCTTTACCCACTACTCCACAGTGATGGCCCTGGGATTGATTTTTTTTTTACAAAATTGGTAACAAATTAATATTTTAATTAGCCTAACAATTGTCTATGTTTAACCTGAGTGATTGGTAGAATTGTGTGTGCTCTTTCAGGGTCTTTTCTGCTCTTTCCATGTCTAAAGTCTATATTCCCCCATAGGGAGGGTACTTTATTTTTGTTGCCCAGCTAATATGCCCATTTTTCTACATGCATTTCCTTCATGATCTTGCTAGTGCAGTAGAATCTAGGAAAAATTTAGACTGTTTCACCCCTCCCTCCAAGTAATTTCTCTTGCAGATAAGATTCTAGAGACATCTACATGTGGCCAAGTCCAATGAAAATAAATATATTGCCAGTAAGTTGTTTATTTGTTCCTTAGCTTCTTTCACATTGTATTTTAAGAGCTTTCTGAGATTTTGTTAAATAAATTGGAAAAGCATAAAGAAATATAAGTCAGAATCAGGATTTATATAATATAAAGTAAGTATGGCTGCAAGATCTAAAGCCATCTGAGCTGAATGTACATTGGTCTCAATTTTTTTATTGCCATAGCTACAAGACTTTTTACATGGCTTGAGTTGAAACTCAGAGAAGAATTTGCTACCTCAGAAACAATTAATTAAAATGGTTATATTTTGATTTGTTAATGTAGGGTGTCCTCAAAAGCTTTTTAGAGGCTGAACTTGTTTCATGGATCAGATCAGAAATTGTGTAGAGGATAGAATCTATTGCACATCCTTAAATAACTCTCCATAGTTAGGAGACTACATAGGAATATTTCATACTTGCAAAGTTATGTTTTCAGGCAAATTATACCATTTTTTTTGACAGGCAGAGTTAGACAGTGAGAGAGAGAGAGACAGAGAGAAAGGCCTTCCTTTTTCCATTGGTTTACTCCCTAATGGTTGCTGCAGCTGGCACACCATGCCCATCTGAAGCCAGGAGCCAGGTGCTTCCTCTTGGTCTCCCATGTGGGTGCAAGGCCCAAGCACTTGGGCCATCCTCCACTGCCCTCCCTGGCCACAGCAGAGAGCTGGACTGGGAGAGGAGCAACTGGGACAGAACCCAGTGCCCCAACCGAGACTGGAACCCAGTGTGCTGGTGCCACAGGTGGATTAGTCTAGTGAGCCATGGCACCAGCCAAATTATTCCATTTTTCAAAACATTTATCAATGGCATAAACTATAATCAGAGCCAAAGACAATTCTCTAGTCTTTGCTTTACTTGAATATTTTGCCATCTTAAAATATGTATATACTTGAAAGAAAAGAAGAAGTAGATGGAAATATATTGAGACCTTTTTGAAAAAAAAATTTTATTTATTTATTTGAGGGGCAGAGTTACAGGGATAGGAGAGACAGAAAAGTCTATTTTAAAATTTTTTTGACAGGCAGAGTGGACAGTGAGAGGGAGAGAGAGAGGAAGGTCATCCTTTTTCCATTGGTTCACCCCCTAATGGCCACTGCAGCCATGAAGGTGGAGGGCCCAAGCACTTGGGCCATTCCCCACTGCACTCCCAGGGCACAGCAGAGAGCTGGGCAGGAAGAGGAGCAACCGGGACAGAATCCAGCACCCTGATCAGGACTAGAACCCGGGGTGCTAGCACCACAGGTGCAGGATTAGCCTATTGAGCTGCGGCACCAGCCCCAGAAAAGTCTTCCATCCACTGGTTCACTCTCCAAATGGCCTAAACTGCTGGAGATGGGCTGATCCAAAGCTAGGAGCTAGGAGCTTCCTCTGGGTCTCCCAGGCCATAAACAGAGAGCTGGATCAGAAGAAGAGCAACTGGGGCTAGTGCTGTGGCTTAGTAGGTTAAGCCTCTGCCTGCAATGCTGGCATCCCATATGGGCATCAATTTGAGTCCCAGCTGCTCCCCTAATGATCCAGCTCTTTGCTATCACCTGGGAGAGCAGTAGAGGTTGGCCAAAGTCTTCAGGCCACTGCGTCCACATGGGAGATCTGGAAGAAGCTTCTGGCTCCTGGCTTTGTATTGGCCTAGCTCCAGTTGTTTGTGACCATTTGGGGAGTGAACCAGTGGATAGAAGACCTTTCTTTCTGTCTCTCCATCTCTGTAACTCTACTTTCAAATAAACGAACAATAAATAATCTTAAAAAGAAGAAGAATAGCTTCCAGGAACACATACTTTTGCCCATATGGGATGCTGGCACCATGGGTGTAGTCTTAGCCTGCTATGCCACAGAAAGAGAGAGAGAGATAGATAGAGAGAGACCTTTAATCCACTGATTCACACTTCAAATGCCCGCAGCAGCCAGGGCTGGAACAAAGTCATAGCTGAGAGCCAAGAATGTAGTCCTGGCCTCTCATTTGAGATGCAGAAGCCTACTTGCTTGAGTTGTCAACACTGACTTCTGGTGTGTAGATTTGCAAAAATCTAGAATTAGGAGCCAGTGCTGGAAAGACAACCAGAAATGTTATTGTAGGTCTAGGGCACTAGCCTAAATGACTGCCTCACTTCTAGAATCTTTTGCCTTGCCATAGTTGAAACTACTAGACAGCCTTCTGGAAGCCATCCTGTTTGTATCATGACATCACGGATGGTTTCTTCTCTTTTTACTGGTATCTTGTTGATTCCACTCTGCAATTCACCTTGACAGGTTTGCCCCTATCTGGTCTGACATGTCTGTTTCCTTCCAACTTGTATTTCTTGCACAGCATGTATACCACTATATCTATGCCCTGTTGAGTGTTTCTTTGTAGCTGTCCAAATGGCACCTCATGCCACACAATTCTAAATTGAAAACCTGGGGCTGACATTGTGACATTGTGGTACAGTGGATTAAACAGCTGCCTAGGATGACAGCATCCCTTATGGGTTCTGGTTTGTTTCCTGGTTGCTCCACTTCCAATCCAGCTCCCTGCTTAGGGCCCCTGTGAAAGCAACAGAAGATGGTCCAAGTGCTTCGACACCTGCCACCCATGTTTGAGAGCCAGATGAAGCTTCTGGCTCCTGGTTTCAGTCTGGCCCAGCTCCAGCTGTTACAGCTATTTGGGGAGTGGAGCAACAGCTGGAAGATCTTTCTCTGTCTTCTCCTCCCTCCCAGAACTATCTTTCAAAACAAACCAGTTAATCATTAAAAATAAATAAGATGAAAAACACATAATTTATTTTCTTTTTAAATATTACTACCAAGTAGCCTTGACCCAAATCATCAAAATGAAAATTTTCCTGGAATGCTCTTCTATCTTTTTTCCCCAGAAACCTTTTAGTTAAGGAATACAAACTTCAAGCATTTCATAATTGAAACTTTAAGAACATAGTGATTCTTCCAACCTTACCCACCCTCCCACCCACACTCCTACACCCTTTCTTTCTCCTATTTGCATTCTTCTTTTTCACTAAGATCTATTTGCAAATAACTTTTTACACATATGATTAACTATACTAATTAAAGATTTCAACAAATAATATGAAAAAAAAACTCTTCCTCAATAGTTGAGACAAGGGCTATTCAGTCATTGCTTCTCAAAGTGTAAATTTCATTTTTATAGATTACCTTAGGTGCTCTATTAGTTACCACAGATCAGGGAGAACATATGGTATTTTTCCTTTTTGGACTGGCTTATTTCACTAAGTATGATGTTTTCCAGTTTTATCCATTTTGTGGCAAATTAAATGATTTTCTTAACCTCTGTCAGTATTCCATGGAGTACATATCCCATAAGTTCCTTTTAAAAAATGATTTATTTATTATTTATTTAAAAGTCAGAGTTACATAGGAGAGGCAGAGAGAGAGAGAGAGAGAGAGAGAGAGAGAGAATGAGAGAGAGAGAGTCTTCCATCTGATGGTTCACTCCCCAATTGGCTGCAACAGCCAGAGCTGCACTGATCTGAAGCCAGGGACCAGGAGCTTCTTCCAGGTCCCTGATGTGGGTGCAGGGGCCCAAGGACTTGGGCCATCTTCTACTACTTTCCCAAGCCATAGCAAAGAGCTGGACTGGAAGTGGAGCATCCAAGACTTGCCAAACCAGTGCCCACATGGGATGTTAGCACTGCAGGCAGCTGTTTTACCCACTATGCCACAGCACCAGCCCTGATAATCTTTTTCATCTGTATTTCTCAGCGTGGCACTGGTTTTGGTAGAACTTAACCTTCAGACCTATCTTTTTTGCTTTCTTTGGACATTCATAACCTTCCCAACTTTCCTTTTTTTCTCATGGTAATCCAAATGATACTCATATTTTATGGTGTAATTCAATAGTCATAATGTCCCATGTTGCACTCAAATCCAGAATCTTGAATAATGCCAGGCACCCGTGTTATCCCCTGAGGTAGCTACCCTTGGTCCATAGACCTGTTCACAGAGAAATAAGTTATGTGCTTTCTGTGTACCCCATGTAGAGGCTTAGAGCATGGAGGGGAATCATAGCAATCTGCCCATTTTGGGGGCAGAAGTAGGGAGAGACCTCTAAGTTCACATGAGACACTCTATATGGAGGCCTTGATTATGCACCCTTGCTGCACATGTCTCTGCCCTCTGCAATCCACACTGTACCCATTGGCAAGGACTCTCAGGGTTAGATTGCTTAGGTGTTGTGTTTCCTCTGTATCACCCTTGGCCTCTCTACAGCTTAAACCCTGCATACTTTTTTGTCAGTAACATTGCTTCTGACAAAATAAAAAAATAGACCTAGATATATGTTTTCATAATTTTAGATGGGGTCAACTTTTTGAGACATGGTGTTTTAATCTTGCCTTTTATGATTTTTTGAAAACCATGTTTTATGTATATTTCATTCTCCTTTCCTTTGTCCAATTTTGAGCATTTGGAAGCATTTACTTGGGATTTATTTAACCCGTTCACATATTTAACAGTGTTGTCATTACCATAACCTTCAGTTATCAGTTACTTGAGAGATGACAGATTCCTCTTGATTCCCAAAGGATTGCTAGTACTTTTTATAAGAACTGGAGGAGGTAACCTTAAACAATAATATATAAAATGAGAATACTCTCTGACTCCTGTTACTTGTCCAGGAGTGGTCATGTTTCATCTTTTTTCAATAATTTATTTATTAATTTGAAAGGAAGAGTTACAGAAAGAGGAGAGAGATTCTATCTGCTGATTCATTACACAAATGGCTGCAATGACTGCTGCTATGACAGTCTGAAGCCAGGATTCTGGAAGCATCTTCCACATCTCCTATATGCATGCAGGGGACCATGCCCTTGGCTTATCTTCTGCTTTCAGAGATACTTTAGCAGGGACCTGGATTGGAAGTGGTGCAGAGAGGCTTTGAAAAGGCACCAATATGGGATTCCAGTGTTGCTGGCAGTGGGTTAACCTTCTATACCACAGTGTTGGCTCCAATATTATTTTATTTTATTGTACCACCCAAATAGGAGTTTTCATGGGGATTCTTTGAGTCTTGCAGGTATAAATTCTGTGCAAATAATATTTTTTTTTCAAGATTTAAAGGCTAAGCTATAGCCTGAATCCAATATGGATACCAGTTTGAGTCTGGCTGCTCCACTTCGGATCCAGCTCTCCTAATGCTCCTGGGAAGTCAATGGAAGATTGTCCAACTCTCTGGGCCCATGTAGCCATGTGGGAGACCCAGTAGAGCCTCCTGACTCCTGGCTTCAGTTGGTTCCAGCCCTGGCTTTCGCAACTGTTTTGGGAGTGAGCTAGCAGATGGAAGATCTCTCTCTGTGTCTCACCTCCTCTCTCTCACCCTGACTTTCAATTAAATAAAAAATATTTTTTGCCAAAGAAATATTTTTTATTAAACTTTTATTTAATGAATATAAATTTCCAAAGTATAGCTTATGGGTTACAATGGCCTCCCCCCTCCCATAACTTCCCTCCCGCCCACAACCCTCCCCTTTCCCGCTCCCTTTCCCCTTCCATTCATGTAAAGATTCATTTTCAATTCTCTTTGTATACAGAAGATCAGTTTAGTATATATTAGGTAAAGATTTCAACATTTTGCCCATATAGCAACATAAAGTGGAAAAATTACCATTGGATTACTAATTATAGCGTTAAATAGCAATGTACAGCACATTAAAGACAGAGATCCTGCATAATTTTTTTTCAAATTAATTAATTTTCTATGCCATTTCCATTTTAACACCAGGTTGTTTTTTTTCATTTCCAATTCTCTTTATATACAGAAGATCACTTCAGTATATAATTAGTAAAGACCTCATCAGTTTGTGCCCACACAGAAACACAAAGTATAAAAATACTGTTTCAGTACTAGTTATAGCATCACTTCGCTTTAGACAACACATTAGGGACAGATCCCACATGGGGTGTAAGTACACAGTGACTCCTGTTGCTGATTTAACAATTTGACACTCCTGTTCATGGCGTCAGTAATCTCCCTAGGCTCTAGTCATGAGTTGCCAGGGCTATGGAAGCCTTTAGAGTTCGCTGACTTTGATCTTATTCCGATAGGGTCATAGTCAAAGTGGAAGTTCTCTCCTCCCTTCGGAGAAGGGTACCTCCTTCTTTGATGGCCCCGTTCTTTCCACTGGGATCTCACTCACAGAGATCGTTCATTTAGGTCTTTTTTTTTTTCCCATGATATCTTGGCTTTCCATGCCTGCTAACTCTCATGGGCTCTTCCGCCAGATCCGAATGCCTTGAGGGCTGATTCTGAGGCCAGAGTGTTGTTTAGGACATCTGCCATTCTATGAGTCTGCTGTGTATCCCGCTTCCCATGTTGGATCTTTCTCTCCCTTTTTAATTCTATCAGTTAGTATTAGCAGATACTTGTCTTGTTTGTGTGATCTCTTTGACTCTTAGACCTATCAGAGCTATCAAGTGTGAGCTGAAATTGATCACTTGGACTAGTGCGATGGCATTGGTACATGCCATCTTGATGGGATTGTGTTGGAATCCCCTGGCACATTTCTAACTCCACCATTTGGGCCATTCTGATTGAGCATGTTCCAAATTGTTCATCTCCTCCCTCTCTTTTTCCACTCTTAGATTTAACAGGGATCACTTTTCAGTTAAAATTTAAACACCTAAGAATAATTGTGTGTTAATTACTGAGTTCAACCAATAGTACTAGAACAACAACAACAACAAATACTAAAAAGGATAAAGTATTACATTGTACATCTAAAGTCAGGACAGGAGCTGATCAGTTCATTGTTGCTTATAGTGTCCATTTCACTCCAAGCCAAATGCCCATCAACAGTAGACTGGATAAAGAAATTATGGGACATGTACTCCATAGAATACTATACAGCAGTAAGAAACAATGAAACCCAGTCATTTGCAACAAGATGGAGCAATCTGGAAAACATCATGCTGAGTGAATTAAGCCAGTCCCAAAGAGAAAAATATCATTTGTTTTCCCTGATCGGTGACAACTGAGCGCCAAAGGGGAAACCTGTTGAAGTGAAATGGACACTATAAGCAACAATGAACTGATCAGCCAAAGAAATATTTTAAAATGTATTTTCTCAATGCCTTTGTTGATGATCATGAAATTTTTTTCAGTAGACCTCTGAATATCATGAAATATGACAGGGGTACTTCATAAATGTTTGGGAAATAGAATTGAGATGTAAGTTATTTTTGGTGCTATAAATCTTGAAACCATATATATCAATAAATTTTTTAAATTATTTATTTGAAAGACAAGAGTTACAGAGAGGCAGAGGCAGAGGGAAGATAAGTCTTCCATCCACTGGTTCAGTCCCCAAATGACCACAAGGGCAAGACCTGGATCAATCTGAACTCAGGGGCTAGGAAATTTTCCAGCTGTCCCATGTGGGTGCAGGGCCCCAAAAACTTGACCATCTTCCACTGCTTTCCCAGTCCATATCAGAGAGCTCTATTGGAAGTGGAGTAGTCGGGACTTGAACCAGCACCCACAGGGGATGCTGGCACTGCAGGCAACAGTTTTACCCACTATACCACATAGCTGACCCCATATTTTTTAATATTGAGATTTTCATTATCCCTGGAATAAACATTAAAATTCCTTCTCTCCTGTCCTTTTTTATTATGTCCTTCCCTACCAGTAGGTGTCAGAGTTTCCTCAGATCCTGTTCACATTCCTTTTCACATTATATTACCCTGTTCTTTATGATATTTCATTCACTCTGATCACTGAAATTCTGCTACTTTGATCTCTATACTGAGCTCTACCTCATATTTCTAGTTGCCCATTGTTGATCCTGACCTAATTAACAGCAGAAATTTCAAACACAATGTGTCCAATTTCAGTCTCACTTCTTTTCATCATATTCTTGTTGATTTTTTTTTTCCCAATTTCAACATCCTATACCAGTGCCCACGCAATCTTTCATACATACATCATGGAATTGAACTCCACTTTTGATCCTTTGCCCAACCAATTATAACTGAATTGTGTTCTTGTTTCCTGTCTTTTCTGTTTAGTATTCTTACTTCTCTGTCTAATGGTTACTGGTCATGTCTCTTTTTGATTTCTCCTCTAGTTCTTCCTCTCTATGACTCCATTCTCTTTCCAGAGTTTGGCTCTTAAAATGCAAATCTTCTGGGGGTCAGTGATGTGACATAGGCTAAGCCTCTGAATGTGGTGCCAGCATCCCATAAGGGTTCCCATTTGTGTCCTGGCTGCTCATCTTCTGATCCAGCTCTCTGTTTGTGTCCTGGAAAAATAGTAGAAAATGGCCCAAGTGCTTGAAACATGCACCTACATGGGAAAGCTTGAAGGAGCTCTTGGCTCCTGGCTTCTGAGTGACTCAACTCTGGCCATTGAGGCCATTTGGGGAGTGAACCAGCAGATGGAAGACCTCTCTCTCTCTTTCTCTCTCTCTCTCTCACTGTCTCTCTCTCTCTTTCTCTCTCTCTCTCTTTCTCTCTCTGCCTACAACAAAGCCATCCAGTCCTGGACTTTTCTTTTTTTGGGAGGGCCTTTATTACTGATTCAATTTTTGTCTTGGTTATGGATCTGTTTCAGTTTTCTATGTCTTCATGGCTCAATTTAGGTAGGTTTGTTGTGTCCAGGAATCTATCCATTTTCTAGGTTTCCCAATTTGTTGGCATACAGTTCTTCATAGTAATTTCTGATGATTCTTTATATTTTGGGGTGTCTGTTGTTACAATTCCTTTTTCATCTCTAATTTTAGTGATTTAGGTCTTCTCTCTTATTTTTTTTTGGTTAGTTGGTCCAATGGTGTATCAATTTTATTTATTTTTTCAAAAATCCAGCATTTGCTTCTGATTACTTCTCTGTATCTTATGATCAGTTTTTGGAATTCCATTTCTTGATTTTCTTCCATCTCATCATCTTCACAATCTAGTACTGAAATGCTGTTCTTTTGGGGGTGTCATGTTGTCTTTCTTATTGTTTCTTAAATTGGTTTGTTTGTTGTTTGGTATTTGCAAATTAAACTCTGCTGGGTTGAATATTATTTCCTTAAATATACCTAGAATCTCAGAATGTGATTTTATTCTGAAATAGAATCTTTGCATATGTAAGTAGCTAAAGTAAGACCTTTCAAGATCAGAATGGGCCCTAAATTTAATGTGTTTTTTCTTAATATTTTTTATTTATTTGAGAGGCAGAGTTACAGAGAGGCAGAGGCAGAGGCAGAGGCAGAGGCAGAGAGAGAGAGAGAGAGAGAGAGAGAGAGAGAGAGAGAGAGGTCTTCTACCTGCTGGTTTGCTCCCCAGATGGCCACAATGGCCAGAACTATGCTGATCCAAAGCCAGGAGCCAGGAGCTTCTTCCAGGTCTCCCATGTGTGGGCAGGGGCCCAAGGACTTGAGTCATTTTCTACTGATTTTCCAGGCCACAGCAGAGAGCTGGATCAAAAGTGGAGCAGCCGGCACTTGAAGTGGTGCTCATAAGGAATACTGGCACTGCAGGTGGAAGCCCTACCTGCTACACCACAGTGCTGGCCCCCAAAATGTATTGTTTTTATAAGCAGGTCATATAGGGACCAGCGCTGTGACACTGAAGTTTAATCTCCACCTGTGGCACCGACATCCCATAAGGGCACCAGTTCTAGTCCCAGCTGCTCCTCTTCCAATCCTGCTCTTTGCTGATGGCCTGGGAAAGCAGTAGAAGATGGCCCAAGTCCTTGGGCCCCTGTACCCATGTGGGAGACTTGGAAGAAGCTCCTGACTCGTGACTTTGGATCAGCCCAGCTCCAGCTGTTGCCACCATTTGGGGAGTCAACCAGCAGATGGAAGATCTTTCTCTCTGTCTCTGCTTCTCACTGTCTGTAACTCTACCTGTCAAAAAAATAAAATATTAAAAAAAGAAAGCCATATGAAGACACACAGAAAGGAGATGTCATGACAACAGGGGCAGAAGTTAGAGAGATACAGCTTCTAACCACTGAATGCCAATGATTGCAGGCAATTATCAAAAGCTAGGTAAAGGCAATGAGGCATTCTTCTCCAGAGCCATTAGAAGGAACAAGGCCCTGCCGACACCCTGATATCAGACTTCCAGCCTCCAGAACAGAAAAACAATATATATTTATTCCAAATTTTTATATGCCTATCCCATTTTAGTTGTTTTAAGTCACCTATTTTGTCATGATTTTATGGCAGGCTAGGAAACAATACACGTTCATATGCTTCCATCTTTTACTCTGAAACATCAGATTCCGCATTTATTCACTAGCAAGGCATTACTTTTTTTTTTATAGGCAGAGTGGACAGTGAGAGAGAGAGACAGAGAGAAAGGTCTTCCTTTTACCATTGGTTCACCCTCCAATGGCCACTGCAGCTGGCTCACTGTGGCCGGTGCACTGCGCTGATCCGAAGCCAGGAACCAGGTGCTTCTCCTGGTCTCCCATGCGGGTACAGGGCCCAAGCACTTGGGCCATCCTCCACTGCACTCCCAGGCCAAAGCAGAGAGCTGGACTGGAAGAGGGGCAACCAGGACAGAATCCAGCACCCTGACCGGGACTAGAACCTGGTGTGCCAGTGCTGCAGGTGGAGGATTAGCCTATTGAGCTGCTGCACTGGTTGGCATTAATCTTTCAGGCTGTCCTTCTCCAAGATAAATCTGCATTGCTTCAAACATTTTTGATGTAGCACAATTACTACAACCTGGTTGATTCTGTATCCTGCAACTCTATGGAATTCATTTTTGGATTTAATAGTTTTTTTTAATTTTCCTTTTTAAATATATATTTTAGTCCAGCCACCACCTGCCATTCCGCTATATCACATGTGCACTGATTAGAAACCTGGCTCCTCTACTTCCTATCCAACTTCTTGCTAATGCACTGGAAAATTAGGGGAAGATGGTTCAGGTGCTTGGGCCTCTGCAACCTATGCTTCTGGCTCCCCAGCCATGCCACTGTAGACTTGTGGGCAGTGAACCAAGATCAAAGATCTCTCTATCTCCCTGTAACTCTGCCTTTCAAATAAATGAAAGAAATCTTGAAAAATATTTATTTGCTATGTTTGCTTGCTATAATATTTATTTACTTGAAAGGCAGTTACAGAGAGAGAGAGAGAGAGTTTTTCCATCTGCTGGTTCACTTCTGCAATAACCAGGGCTGAGACAGGCCAAAGCCAGGAGCCAGGAGCTTCTTTCCAGGTCTCCCATGTGGTTTCAGGGGCCCAGACACTTGGACCTTGGACCCAGGTGTATTACCTGAGAACTGGAATGGAAGTTGAGCAGATGGAACCCACACTGGTATCCATATGAGATGCTGTCATTACAGGAGGCCACTTAACCTCCTCTGCCACAGTGCTGGTCCCTATTTGTTTTAAAAGCTGGAGACTCTGAGATAGGCAGAGACAGATGGGAAGAGAAAGTAAGAATGACAGTTTATTTCTTGAATGGCTACAACAGCCAGATCTTTGGCAGGCTGAAGCCAGCAGCCAGAAAATACATCATTGTCTCTTACATTGGTTAACAGGCACATAAGGCTTGGACCATCCTCTGCTGCTTTCCCAGGCATATTAGCAAGAAACTGGATCAGAAGCAAAGTAGCTGGGATTAGAGCTGGTGCTCTGATATGGAATGCTGGCAACACAAACAATGGCTTGACATGCTGCACAATTCAGGACAATGAATAGCCTCTCATGGAATCATTAGGGTTTTCTAAATAGCTAAGTTCCAGTTTTATTTCTTTTTGTCACTAATTGCTCCCACTAGATGTTTCAGTCCTATACACAATTGAGGTGATGAGAGCAGACATCCTTGTATTTTTGTTGTTACAGGAAATGTTTTTCTTTTCTTTTTTTATTAAACTTTTATTTAATGAATATAAATTTCCAAAGTACAGCTTATGGGTTACAATGGCTTCCCCCTCCCAAAACTTCCCTCCCACCCACAACCCTCCCCTTTCCCGTTCCCTCTCACCTTCCAATCACATCATGATTCATTTTCAATTCTCTTTATATACAGAAGATCAGTTTAGTATATATTAGGTAATGATTTCAACAGTTTTCCCCCATATAGCAACACAAAGTGAAAAAAAATACTGTTGGAGTACTGGTTATAGCATTAAATAAGAGTGTACAGCACATTAAAGACAGAGATCCTACATAATATTTTTTTAAAAAAATTAATTAATTTTCTATGCCATTTCCAATTTAACACCAGGTTTTTTGTTTTTTTTTTTTAATTTCCAATTATCTTTATATACAGAAGATCGATTCGGTATATAATTAGTAAAGATCTCATCAGTTTGTACCCACGCAGAAACACAAAGTGTTTCTTTTCTTTTTTAAAGATTTATTTATTTCAAAGTTAGAGTTACACAGAGAGAGGAGAGGCAGAGAGAGATATAGGGGTCTTCCATATGCTGGTTCACTCCCCAGATGGCTGCAACAGCTGGAGCTGTGCCATCAGAGGCCAGGAGCCAGGAGCTTCCTCAGGGCCTCCCACTTGGGTGCAGGGGCCCAAGGACTTGGGCCATCTTCTACTGCTTTCCCAGGCCACAGCAGAGAGCTGGATCAGAAGAGAAGCAGCTGGACTAGAACCAGCACCCATATGGGATGCCAACACTTCAGACCAGGGCTTTAATCCACTGCACCAAAGCGCTGGCCCTGGGAATGTTTATATTTTCAAGGAGTCAGGAGAGACAGAGAGAAATCTTCCATGCTCTGGTTCATTCCTGATGGCTGCAATGGCCAGCCTTGAGCCAGCCCAAAGTCAGAGGCTTCTTTTGGGACTCACATGGGTTACAGGGGCCCAAGCATTTGGAGAATCTTCTGCTGACTTTTCCTGGTCATTAAAAGGGAGCTTCATCAGAAGTGGAGCATCTGGGACACAAACCAATGCCATATGAGAGGTTGGCATTAGATGGTGACTTTAGCCAGTATCCCACAATGTCTGCCTAAGAGGAAAAGTTTTCAAATTTTCACTGTTGACTGTGGTGTTAGCTGTGAGCTTGTCATTTATGGCCTTTATTTTATTGAGATACATTTTTTTTAAAAAATATTTATTTAGTATTTGAAAGTCAGAGTTACAATGAGAGAGGAGAGGCAGAGATCTTCCATTCACTAGTACAACTCCCCAAATGAATGCCAACTGATGGCAGGGCTGGGCCAGGTCAAAGCCAGGAACCAGGAGCTTCAACTAGTCTCCAACATAGGTGTAAGCAGTTGGACCATCCACTGCTGCTTTCCCTGGCACAGTAGCAGAGACCTGGATCAAAAGTGGAGCAGCTGGGACTTGAATCAGTGACCATGTGGGATGCTGATGCTGTAGACAGTGGCCTAACCATCTGTACTGCAACACTGGCCCTGTCTCTCTCTCTCTCTTTTTTAGAGATTTATTTGATAGTCAGAGTTACACAGAGAGAAGAGAAGGAGAGAGAGAGAGAGAGAGAGAGAGAGAGAGAGAGAGAGAGAGGTCTTCCATCCAATGGTTCACTCCCCAGATGGCCGCAACAGTTGGACCTTTGCCAGGTCCCCACTTGGGTGCAGGGGCCCAAGGACTTGGGCCATCTTCCACTGTTTTCCCAGGCCATCAACAGAGAGGGGGATTCGAAGAGGAGCAGCTGGTTCTAGAACTGGCACACATATGGCATGCTGGCACTTTAGGCCAGGGCGTTAATCTGCTGTACCACAGCATCAGCCCCTGGCCCTCTCTCTTGAAATATTTATTTATTTATTTATTTATTTTACAGGCAGAGTGGATAGTGAGAGAGAGAGAGACAGAGAGAAAGGTGTTCCCTTTTGCTGTTGGTTCACCCTCCAATGGCCGCTGTGGCCAGCTCATTGTGCTGATCTAAAGCCAGGAGCCAGGTGCTTCTCCTGGTCTCCCATGCGGGTGCAGGGCCCAAGCACTTGGGCCATCCTCCACTGCCTTCCGGGCCATAGCCATAGCAGAGAGCTGGCCTGGAAGAGGGGCAACCGGGACAGAATCCGGCGCCCCAACCAAGACTAGAACCCGGTGTGCCAGCGCCGCAAGGCGGAGGATTAGCCTGTTAAGCCACGGCGCCGGCTGAAATTTTTAAATAATGAATCTGGGTTTGTTTTGCCAGATGCTTTTTTTCTTTGCAGCTGTTATAGAATACAAAATTAAGAGAATTTATATAACCTAAGAACCAATTTTTTGAAAAACAAATTCTAGCAGAAAAAATAAATATATAGGAATGAATTTAATCTAGGACGATAATTACCTGAATGCTGAATATTTTATAATGTTGATAAAAGAAATTGAATACAATAGAAATAATTGACACATTACTCACATTCCTAAATTAGAATAGTATTAGAATATTCTGACTATCCAAAGCAATATACAGACTCAGTGCAATTGCAAAGTTTCAATGCTATTCTTTAACAAACTTTTTAAAAGATTTATTTGAAAGAATTGCAGAGAGACAGAGACAGAGAATGAAGTGTTCCATCCACTGGTTCACTCCACAGATGGACATAAAGGCTGGGGCAGGGTGCTGACCCAAAACCAAGAAACAGGATTTCTTCCAGGTCTCCAAGGACTTGGGCCATCTTCCACTGCTATCCTAGACCATAGCAGAGAGCTGAGTCATAAGTGGAGTAGTCGGTACTTGAACTGGCACGCTTATGGGATGCTGGTACTGCAGGTGGTGGTTTTACCCACTAAACCACAGTGCCAACCAGCCCCTCTTTAACAAAATATTTTAAAGGCCCCAGAATTGTACAGAACTGTGAAGGATAATGAATAGTCAAGTCAATATTGAAGTAAAAGAAGAATGCTGGAATGCTCACACTACTTAATATATTTTACAAGGCTATAGTAATCAAAATAGCATATCACTGGCATTAAATCAGATGCATTAAGCAATGGGGCAGAATAGAGAACAAGTCATTAACCTATAGTCAATTGATTTTTAAGGTGTCTAGAACAGATGAAGAACAATGAGTAGTCTCTTTAATACAAGGTGTTTGGAAAAGTCAACCAATTTTTTTGCATTTGAAGAGAAATTATCCAGATAACATTGAGAGCCTAGAGTACTTCATGAAATTTATGGGGTAATGTGAGGGTATTTTAAGGATGAAAAGAGAGGAGGCTGTAGGCATTTCCTTAATTTATTTATTTGCTTACTTATTAATTAACACAGAGAGAGAGAGGGAGAGATCTTCCACCTGCTGTTTCACTTCCCCAGATGGCGGCATCAGCCAGAGCTTGATCATGCCAAATCCAGGAGCCAGGAGCTTCTTCATGGTCTCCTGCCTGGGTGGCTGAGGCACAAGTACTTAGGTCATCTTCCACTGTTTTTGTAAGGCCATTAGCAACGTGTTGGATTGGAAGTGCAGCAGCCAAGACTAAAACCAGTACTCATATGGGATGCTGGAGTCATAGTTGGCAATTTCACCTGTTACACCACAACAGCAGCTGCTGTAGGTGTTTCTTTAAGAAAAAACTCCCTAGTTCTGGGTTTAGCTGTAGTGATCTTCTGCATAAATAGAAGGTTTACACAGCCAGCTTCTGCATAGCTTTATCTTGCAGGTGCATCACCATTCTACATCAGTAATAAATGCAACATGCTATTTTTGTACCTCAAATGAAACCAGAGAAATTAGTGATTTTTCTGCCTGAAAACTTTCAGTTTAAAACCAGGAAGAGTCACTGATTAAGACTTTGTGTGCATGGGGCTTCCACTTTAGTGTAGAGGATAAAGCCACCGCCTGCCTTGGCAGCATCATATGGGCATTGGTTTGAGTCCCAGATGCTCCACTTCTGATCCATCTTTGATAATGCACCTGGGAAATGAGCAGAGGATGGTCCAAGTCCTGGGCTCCTGCAACCACTTGGGAGACCTGGAAGAAGCTCTTGGCTCTTGACTTCGGTGGGCCCATCTCTGGCTGTTGCAGCAATTTGGGGAGTGAACCAGCAGATGGAAGATATCTCTGTCTCTCCCTCTCTCTCTTTGTAAGGCTATCTTTCAAATAAAAAATAAATATTTAGCAAAAATAAACAAGACTTAGAATGAGGCCAGACAATGCATTTTAAGACATGTTGAGTTCAGAAGCAATCCACACAGCAGACTCATAGGATGACAATCATTTTAAATAGCATATAGATGTAGCATTAGGTGTGAGAATATTAAGTATCATATCTAGTTCTTATCTCTTTTTAAAAATGGGAGGGCACTCTAGAGATTGTAGTTCTAGCAGAGTCTTTTTGTGCCAGTTACTATCCATCATTTATTAAAAATCTTTATAGCTTCTTTGATTTATCTAATTTGCTTTAGAGTTCACACCAGTGACTCACTACATCTTGACTTTTGTTTCTTCCTTATGATCAAGATCTATTTCTGAAATCACAGCTGATCAATCATGTTCTATCTGTCTCTTGTTGCAAAGTTGTATTTGACCTGGTTTTTCATGCAGACCCATGTCAAGATAGAAACATTTGATGAGAAGATGTCAGTGTAAATATGTTTTTAGTCACATTTGATTAACAATGAAGATTTAGGAGTGGTCTTCAGGCTATCTTTATCTGTAGTCCATTGCAAAACTTAGATATATCTGTTCCGTATACAGAAGTCTTTGTTGCCCTGAAGTATCTAGCCAGGATTATCTTGCTGGGAATTGTACTTCTGTAGAAGTATGGCATTCAATAGGCCCAAAGTTCAAAATAAAAGTGTTTAACAAAACCAACAAGATGATAACAAATTGAGTTACATCTATGCATATAAGCTATGCAGAAGTTATATGTTAAAACAGTGAACAAGGTTACAAGCGAATAGCAGAATACCATAATTAACATCATATAAGTACACAGGAAATGTTTATTAACCTCAGTGAAAGTTTTCAGGCCCATGAACATGGGCTGGTATTGTGGTCCAGTGGTTCAGCTGCCATCTTTGATGCCTACATCCCATGTGAGTGCCAATTTGAGTCACTTCTGATTTGACTCCATGCTAATGGACCTGGGAAAGCAGTAGAAGATGATATAAGTGCTTGGACCCCATCACCCATGGGGAAGACTCAGATGAAGTTCCTGATTCCTGGCTTCAGCCTTGCCCCATTCCATATATTGCAGCCATTTGTGGAGTATACCATGGATGAAAGACCTTTCTTTCTCTGTCTCTCCCTCTTTGTCTGTAATTCTGCCTTTCAAATAAATGAAAAACTAAATCTTTGAAATAAAACAAAAACAATGAACAGAGTTGTGACCTGAAAGAAGGAGTATTACAGTGTGCTAACTACTTACATGAAATATGTATAATGTCTGAACCAAAAATTCTGAAAGTTAAAAATTGAATCCAAGACAGGCTTATATTTTCTTTTTTAACTGCAATATCTGGTATTTTCAAGTTTTGGGGTTCACTAAGAAGGGACAACTCTATTCACTAATTGCAAGGCTAGGAGTTCATGATGCCAGATATCTGTGCATAATTTTTGTTTATGCTAATGTTTTCAAGGACATTGTGGTATGATGATAATAGATTCTTCTTTTTTTAAATTTATTCATTTTTACTTGAAAGCCAGAATTACAAAGAGGCAGAGGTAAGAGGGAGAGAAAGATGTCTTCCATCTGCTTGTTCACTCTTCGAAATGGCCACAAAGGTCAGAGCTGGGCTGATCTGAAGCCAGGAGCTTCTTCTGGTTCTCCCAAACTGGTGTAGGGGCCCAAGGGCTTTAGCCATCTTCCATTGCTTTCCCAGGCCATAGCAGATAGCCAGATCAGAAGTGGAGCAGTCGGGACCTGAATCATTGCCCATATGGGATGCCAGCACTGCAGGTAGCGACTTTGCTTGCTATGCCACAGTGCTGGCCCTGATAATGGATTCTTACTGAGCTCATACAATAACATTGCCACAAGAAATCAAAAAAGTTTTGCATTTTAGAAGAATTAAGTAGGTGGAGAGGTAAAAATTTCCATCTATTTACAAAACTGTACTAAAGTATAGTAACCAATAGAAATTGTAGAAATCTTCCTGAATCTAGATGAAACACTGAAATGCAGAACCAAAAAAAAAAAATTAAATAAAAGCATAGAAATCCAAAAATATGATTAATTCATTCTCATGTAACTAATTCTATATATTTGAAAGACAGTTACAGAGAGAGACAGAGACAGAGAGAGAGAGAGCACTTCCATTTGCTGGTTCACTCCCTAAGTGGCTGAAACAGTTGGAGCTGAGCTGATCTGAAGCTAGGATCCAGGAGCTTCTTCTGGGTCTCCCATGTAGATGTAGAGGCCCAAGGACCTGAGCCATCCTCTGTTGCTTTCTCAGGAACATTAATAGGAAGCTGGATCAACAGTGGAGCTCCCAGGACTCAAACTGTTACCCATATGGAATGCTGGAGCATCAAGCCAGGGCTTTAACCCGCTGTGCCACAGCACTTGCCCCTCTACTAGCAGTTTAATGGGATTTTTAGTTTTTTTCTTTCCCTCAGCATTCTGGAAATTAGTGTCTAAAGTAGCCTAAGATCTGTATTTAAGAATATTTTCTGTTAAACTGATTTCAAGTGTTTTTAGAAAATACAAAATTATGGATGGCACAAATCTTTGAATATACATGGTTAAAATGAAATTGATTAATCGACATGAGCCATTTACATTCATCCCATACAGCAACTAAAGCAACTAAAGAGGGGGCATAGCATGTTAAGCTGCCACCTATGATGCCAGCATCCCATATGGGTTATACTTCAAGTCCTGGTTGCTCCACTCTGATCCAGCTCCCTGCTAATGCACCTGGGAAAGCAGCAGAGGATGGCCAAGTGTTTGGGCTCCTGCACCCTTTTGGGAGATGTGGGTGATCCTCTCAGACTGCCTGTCTTGCCCATGCAGGAGGTTGAAAGGGCATGGTGCACCATGCCTCCCAGGAGTGACCCCGCGGCCTCCCTCCTGGCAGGCAATGGGATCCCTGGGTGCATTTCCCCTAACCACCACCAATCAGGTAAACTGCTCCTGGGTGTGGCCCAGGCCCACCTGGAAATCTACTCTTCAAGCTGAATGCAGAAGCATAGCAGTGCCAATGTCAGCTTCATCCTGTAGAATTAGTATTGCCCTGAATTAGTTATTCTCCCACTGCCAGCCCTTTAAAAAGTATACATGGTTGTAAGCCGGTGCCATGGCTCACTAGGCTAATCCTCCGCCTTGCAGCACCGGCACACCGGGTTCTAGTCCCGGTCAGGGCACCAATTCTGTCCTGGTTGCCCCTCTTCCAGGCCAGCTCTCTGCTGTGGCCATGGAGTGCAGTGGAGGATGGCCCAAGTTCTTGGGCCCTGCACCCCATGGGAGACCAGGAGAAGCACCTGGCTCCTGCCCTTGGATCAGCGCGGTGCGCTGGCTGCAGCGCGCCTACCGCGGCGGCCATTGGAGGGTGAACCAACGGCAAAATGGAAGACCTTTCTCTCTGTCTCCCTCTACTGTCCACTCTGCCTGTCAAAAATAAAAAAGAAAAAAGAAAAAAATAAAAATAAAAAAAGTATACATGGTTGTTAATAAAGCAGACATGATCACCGAAACCTGGCCCATCCTTGGCTATTGTGTCCCTTTGGGGTGTGAACCAACAGAAGATCTCTCTCCCTCTGTCTTTTCTTCTCTGGAATTCTGCCTATCAAATAAATAGATAAATATTTTTAAAAGGAAGGATAGAAACTGAATGATTTTACAAACCTATTGTCTTCCTTAGTCCTCTGGTTCTCCTTTTTATCAAGATAACCATCATGACTGATAACAATACAACAGAACTATCAGATTTTAAAACATATAACTTTTAGGAAATTTATATATCAATGGTATATCTATATTAATATAATTTAAAATTGAGCATAATTTCATAACAGTACTTCACATACAATCTAAATTGCATAATCAGGTATTACCTCTACAAGATAGGATATATCCTTTGAAACATCAAGGGTTCCTGTTGGAAATCTCAAAGTGAAAAAATTTAGAATCTTGATTCTGAGAAATCTGTTAAGGATGCCAAAGTGGCTTAAAATATTTGGTCAAAATAAACTCCCTATTAATTTTGAAATAACATCCATCCACTTAGAGTGATCCAACCAGTTATAAACCAGATTTATTCTATCTGATGATTTTATAAATTTGTATAAATTATAAATCTGATGATTTTTATTTTATAAATTTGATAAATCTTCATTAGGTGATCAGTCAGATATTCTGAAATAAGTATACATACAACTCTTTTTTTTAAGATTTATTTATTTGAAAGAGTTACACACAGAGAGAAGAAAAGGCAGAGAGAGAAGTCTTCCACCTGCTGGTTCACTCCCCAATTGGCCACAATGACCAGAGCTGTGCTGATCTGAATCCAGGAGCCAAAACTTCCTCCCACTTGGATGCAGAGGCCTAAAAACTTGGGCCATCTTCTATTACTTTCCAAGGCCATTAGCAGGGAGCTGGATCAGAAGTGGAACAGTTGTGACTCAAATCAGCAGCATATGGGATGCTGAGTCACAGATGGCAATTGTACCTTGTACACCACAACACCATCCCTGTAGGCATTTCTTTAAATAAAGTTCCTAGTCTTGGGTTTAGCTGTAGAGATCCTCTGCATTTTTTTTTTTCAGCTGGTACTAAACAATTCAGCTTTTATTAATTTATATCTTGCATCTTAAAAAGGAAACACACAAAAAAATAGATGAGTTAGCAGAGCCAGGAGAGCTCCCTGCACAAATGCAGACAGAGGCAGACAGGATTCAGGAAGCTGGATGAGCACAAGGAGGCAGCACCCTCCGGGAGTGGGCCTGGACCCAGGGGTGCCTCAAGATCTGGGCCAGGGGCAGCCACTCTGATGGCTGGTATCTCAGAAGCCTGGATATCAAGTCTAGGGCTCCCAAAGACATTGTTACAGGAAACTTCACATCCACCTTAAGGATGTGTCTTGTATGTCTCAGTGTGAGAGATGCTCTTGAAGGTGGATTTCCCACCAGCAGCTCATAGCAGAGCACCCCAAAGTGTTGCACTGCCAGTTTCTGCACAGATTTTTTTTAAAGATTTATTTATTTATGTGAAAGGCAGAGTTATAGAGAGGCAGAAGCAGCGAGAGGTCTTCCATCTGCTGGTTCATGCCCCAGATGTCTACAATGGCCAAAGCTGAGCTGATTCAAAGCCAAGAGCCTTGGAGCTTCTTCCAGGTCTCCCACACAGGTGCAGGGGCCCATGTACATGGGCCATCTTCCTCTGCTCTCCCAGGCCATAGCAGAAACCTGGATTGGAAGTGGAGCAGCTGAAACTCAAACCAGTGCCCATATGGGATGCTGACACTGCAGGTGGCAGCTTTACCCACTATGCCACAGTGCCAGCCCCTCTGCACAGCTTTATCCTGCAGTTGCATCACCATTCTATATCAATGAAACTAAGAACACACTACTATTTCTATACCTATAATGAAAGCCAGAGACATTAATAATCTTTCTGCCAGAAAACGTCCAGTCCAAACCAGCAGTAGAGTTATGAATTCAGGCTTAGTGTGGATGGGGCTGGCACTATCGTGTGGAGGGTAAAGCCACCACCTGCTTCACTAGCTTGTGTCCTAGATGGGCACAGGTTCAAGTTTCAGTTGCTCCACATCTGATCCATCTCCATGCTGAGATACCTGGGAAACAGCAGAGGTTGGCCTAAGTGCTTGGCCCCTGCACCCACATGGAAGACTTGGAAGAAACTCCAGGCTCCTGACTTCAGATCAGCCAAGCTCTGGCTGTTGCAGTCATTTGGGGAATAAACCAGCAGGTGGAAGATATTTCTGCCTCTCTCTCTCTCTCTCTCTCTCTCCCTCTGTAACTCTATTTTGCATGTAAATGAATAAATCTTTATATTAAAAAAAAAACCTTAGAGTTGGTCTAGACATAGCATTTTAAGACATGTTGAAAACACTTTGCCAGTGTTTAATGTGCAAAATCACACTCTCCAGTCTTATCTATAGAACAAAGATGAATAGCTAGTTTTCATATGAATGGAACAGAGATATGGACTAGCTACAAAGAAAGTTTGGGTAACACAGATTTCTGTATACCTTTCCCATCTTTCTTGAACCCAGGGAAGGTGCAAAATATGTCTTTAATCAATATTCAGACCATCAACATCCCTCTTTCCTAACTCAAGTCAGTGAGAATTGTGACTCTTACTTTCTCCTAGACATAGGCATGGGTGAGGGCTTTGAGTTTAGCATTCTGTGCTAAGATACCTTGTAGCAATGCTACTCCTTCCAAAGTTTCCTGGGGAGTTACTGCTGCATAGTCAGCATGTGATTCTTGTCTGTGAAACTGTTTCCACCCATGATTGTTTCTGGTTTGTAGTTTCTAAAGCAAAGGACGTTTCTTCCAAGGGCCATCTGTATATCTATACCATTATTCACAGGCCATACCAAATTATCAATGTAAGATTTAGCCCAGGGGCCAGCACTGTGGTGTAGTGGGTAAAGCCACTGTCTGAAGTGCTAACATCCCATATGGTCACTGGTTCAAGTCTTGGCTGCTACACTTCTGACTCAGCTCTCTGCTATGACCTGGGAAAGCAGTAAAAGATGATCCAAATCCCTGGGACCCTGCACCTGCTCAGGAGACCCAAAAGAAGCTCCTGGCTTCTGACATTGGATTGGCCCAGCTCCTACCATTGTGGCCATGTGGGGAATAAAACAGTGGATGGAAGACCTCTCTCTCTCTCTCTCCCTCCTTCTGCCTTTCAAATAAATAAATAAATCTTTAAAAAAAGATTTAGCCTGCTATAGGTTTATTGAATTTCAAATCCCATTTGCAGTTGCCTTAGCACTGTCAGACCAAGTGATTTCATGGGCTTTTTATGGCCTACACTATGGATGTTCCCTACTCCTGCTAAAGGGACATTTGTTGGACCCAGCCTGCTAGTACACACTTGTTGAATGTCATGATTATTCACATATATGTGTCCCAGAGAGGTCTCATGGCAAGATGAGTGGATTATCTTCTACTGCTTTCCCAGGCAATAGCAGAGAGATGGATCAGAACTGGAGCAGCTGGGACTCAAACCTGTGCCCATATGGGATGCTGGCACTGCAGGCAGTAGCTTCACCTGCTATGCCACAGTGCCAGCCCACTTTTATATAATTTCTATGACATTTATATCAATAACATATCCATGTTAATATAACAACATTTAGCATGATTTTGTACAACAGAACTTTATATAAAATCCAAAGAGACAAAGTAGCTATTACCTCTATAAGATGAGATGCATATCCTTTGACATATCCAAAGGTCCAGCTAGAAATATCAAGGTCAAAATGCTTAGAACCTTGATCCTGAGAAATCCTACCAAGAATGCAAAAAGGGCTTCACATGTTTGGTCAAAACTTCTCTTGTCGTGAGCTGTATGGAATCCTCTCTGGATTTGGGGGACCAAAAATTGGGAATTTCTTACACCCAGGGGGCTGAAGCTCATGGCTCTAAGGCAATCACCATGCTGAAAAATGACTATATTGACTCCTCAGGTACTAGTCTCTACTGTGGACAACATATTGATTGTCAGAGTGCTTTGCTTGCACACTAGAGTTTCTCACCTGATTTCACTCAGTTATAAAAGCTGTAGGAAATCATGGGAGTAGCCATTAGGAGCTTAGGTCTCCAGACATCACCAGTCACTGGGTTCCACATTCCCCTTCCTTCCCACAACTAAGTTCAGCTAAGTCAAAGAAAAAGGGTAGCTCTTTGTATTTCCTTTCTGAAAACATCAATGCCAAATACATTTAAGTGAAGTCTTTAAAAATTTCAAGTTGGATGGGCCGGCGCCGTGGCTCACTTGGTTAATCCACTGTCTGTGGTGGTGGCATCCCCTATGGGCACCAGGTTCTAGCCCCAGCTGCTCCCCTTTCAGTCCAGCTCTGCTGTGGCCCGGGAGGGCAGTAGAGGATGGCCCAAGTGCTTGGGCCCCTGAACCCGCATGGGAGACCAGGAAGAAGCACCTGGCTCCTGGCTTCAGAATGGTGCAGCTCCAGCCATTGTGGCCATTTGGGGAGTGAACCAACAGAAGGAAGACCTTTCTCTCTGTCTCTCTCACTGTCTATAACTCTACCTGTCAAATAAAAAAGAAAAGAAAAGAAATTTCAAGTTGGAGAGAACATTTAGCCAAGGTCTATGATCTAGATAGCTGATTATTTTTAGCATCTTTGAGTAAGAATTGTTAATGAGCTTTTAATCTTAGATCACCAAAGTGTTCCAAGTTTCAGTGAAGCACCACAGAATTCAAAGGAAATTTCATCAATTTCTTCCTAGCAGTTTATTTCCTGACAGCCACCTCCCAATAAAAGCAGCCAAAAGAACTTCTAAGATCACAGACACACATTAATGGGGCCACATTCTAAGTCCATATTTATAAATTAGCTTTTAAATGGTCGGGGATTGCGGTAGTAATCTTAAATCTCCATGCAAAACAAGACAAGCTGTGTGCCAAGAAAGAGGAGACAGAGCATGGAGCCACAGGCAGTCCATGTTTATTCAGAAGGTTGATTCACTCCAAGGTGAATGCATGGCAGAGAGTTCCCAGCAAACATAGCAAAGAGAGAACCCCCTGTCTTACAGGCTAGTGCTTTATATAGCACAAAGTGGTAAGAAGGAGCTTGGAGGTCAGAGCGAAAGCAGGGCTGCTGAGATAGAGCAGTGCTTGGGCTAGATTTAAAGGTCCTTTGAGGTCACAGTGTGAGCTGGGAAGGGTTTGGGCTGAGGCTGGACTCTGAGTCTGAGTGCTGAGATAGAGGGAGACAGCTTGGGAGGAGTGGGGGAGATCTCAGGCTGATAGCAGAGTTTTCACATAGTGTTGTGCCCAAAAGTTGAGGCAGGGCAAGGCTGGTCAATGCGGGTTGGTGGGGGGAGAGGCTGTATTAGCAAGTCAGAGAAACGGGGGAATGCTTGTTGTGTAGGTAGGAGATCAACATGGACATAAGGGTTTTTGTCCTTTCTCCATCACTGTGTATGACAAAGTCAGAATAAAGCAGATTTTGGTGGGAAATTTCTGATATACATTCTATAATAAAAATTTAGCCAATCACAATCTTTTGCAGTTTGGATAGATTTCTGTGGGTGATCCCATGGGACTGCCTGCCCTGCCCATGTGGGAGGTTGAGAGGGCATGGTGCGCTATCCCAGGAGGGACCCCACAGCCTGGCTGCTGGCAGGTGGCAGGAGCTCCAGACCCATTTCCTCCATCCCCTCTTCCTGTTGGAAGCCTTGTGGCTATACTTTTGTGATTCATAAACAGAGAGCTGATAAGCAACTCCCAGATGTGGGCTGGTTGCACAAAGGAGCCCAGGGGCCTATGTGTCCTACGTGACCTATAAGTCAATTAGTTAGAGGCCTTTTGGCATGTTGCCCCTTCTGCTCTATAGACTTGCTGTTGCCACCCAAGGTTTTTTCTACCCCTCTTACCCTATAAATTCTGAGCCTGATTGCTAATAAACAGACAGGCTCATCAGGCCTGTCTCCAGTGTTTCTTGTGGAGAGATGCTGTTGCTCTTCCATCCCGACAGCTGAGGGTCTCACACAAAGAGACCACAGATGTCAATCTTTCGATAATGGGATTCATGTTTTGCTGCCTTTCAGCTGGGACCTGAGGAAATATCTAGCAAGGGTAGATGCCATAGGAGTTGTTAGAGACCTAGTAGAGAAAATGATGTGCACCACCAAAGGCAAAATCCAGCTCTAATGACAGAACTCCAAATCCCCAATATGGAGCCACACATTTAGCATCTTTCAAGTCAGCAAGGAGTACTTACATTTTGCAAGAACTCTCAGTCAAGTCTCAAGCTATGTGCATGCCTATATTTGTTTTAAGCAAATATCATTTGTTGGGCCATTTGTAGGAAAGACAAGCAGAATATTAGCCACATTAGGCCCTTTATTCACAAGTTCCAACATCATTACTACCACCAATTCAGAATCAGGCATGTGAGTGAACACATGGGACAGCACCCAACATTGCACATTTGGTGGTCATTATGACCCACAACCTGCATACATTAACCAGAATCTCATCTGGTGGTCTCTCAACATCACCCACCCAGGTTGTTGCATTCAACTCAGGCTCATCTAAGTTCAGAGGAGCATAAGGGGAAGGACATATAGTCAGGAGGCCACACTGCCTTGCAGGGCTACCCCTGCCACATCACCTTCTGAAAATATTGTTGCTTTGGCAACTTTCCAACCTTGAGGCCAGTGCTTCATACTTCCTCTGACTGTAGGTCTACACACATGCCTTGGCCTCATCAGGTACTCCGGGAGCAGACTCGCTCCATGCATACTGCAGCGCTGGCCAGGCAGAGGCAGGATTAGCTCAAACCACTGCCACCAGTCATCCCTGATGTGTCAACAATGGCAGCCAGTACCACGAGGCCACAGCTCACAGCACATCTGTGACCATCCTTCTCTGTGGGCAGATGTGTGATGTGGCAAGCCTCTGAGTCTTCTGCTGGTTCCTTTGACCAATGGGCTCTAGAGGGGCAGGGCTTTTCCTCCCCAAATGTTTTCTACACAGTCAAGACAGTGCCTGCCCAACTCTGGTCTTAGGGGATTTGTCATTGTTAGAGCATGTACTCAGGGGTGGGAGACTGGGCACTTCTGAAGTTTGAACAGGATTTTTTTTTTAATTTTTAAAATTTTTTTTCTGCTTTGTAAGGAGGACTCTATGGTTGAGCATGATCAAAGTCCTCTGCCTCAGTTTTCTCCCCTTCATGTACACCCATAAGGTGAGAATAGATTCATGAGTCTTCCATTTACATGATACCTCAAGATTCTGTTCATTCAGCCATTCACATTCACATGTGCCCTGTGATGTGAGTCTATGGGAGGTCTGGTGGCTTGAGAGGTTTATGCTAAGAAGACAAGGCCAGAAAAGAGCCTTCCTATGAAAGAGGGAATCTCAGGGTTAAAAAGATTCTGGCTTCAAATGTGGGTAGCTCCCACAGTCCCCTCAGCCAAAACCAGAGATGATTTTCTCTTTCTTGGTTATGCCTCTCTGCAGACATGGGCACTAGGATAGAAATTGGGAGATCCCAGCCTAGTCCAGGTTAATGATTGGTTTGACAGCCTGCCAGTCAAGATCCATGTGCTGATCCCAGCTTTAGTTACCAAGTTTCTACCTACCATCTGCCTATTTTCATTTCATACAATGTTGTCATTTCTGGGCTCTGCTACCTCTGAGATCTGACTCTTTTTTTAAAAAAAAAGATTTATTTATTTATTTGAAAGTCAGTTACACAGAGATAGAAGGAGAGGCAGAGAGAGAAGAGGTCTTCCATACACTGGTTCACTTCACAGTTGGTGGCTGCAATAGCCAGAGCTGCACTGCTTAGAACCCAGGAGCCAGGAGATTCCTCCAGGTCTTCCCATGAGGGTGCAGGGGCCCAAGGTCTTGTGCCATCTGCTTTCCCAGTCCACAGCAGAGAGCTGGATCAGAAGTGGAGCAGCTGGGAATTGAACCAGTGCCCATATGGGATTCTGGCACTGTTGGGAGTGGCTTTGCCCTCTACACCACAATGCCAGCCCTGAGATCTGACCTTAACCTGGTGGTTCCTGCCTGATGGGCATGGCATCCACAAATGATGCAGGTGATTGTATTGTGCACCTACAACTTTTGTCACATTGTTTTTAATTATCTATGTCCTTGTCATCCATCCACCAGGACTGAAATTGCCTTTAGGGTAATCATGATATTTACATTATTTGTGTTGCACCAATTATACCCAGGAGAGTACCAGGCATAATACAGACAAGTCACCCCATCTCCATTCATCCTTGGCTCCTCATTCCCACAGTGCTAGGGGCTCTTGCTCTTCTCCTCCTCCTCCACCCCTCCCTCTGCACAGCTACCACCACCATGAGACCCTCACACACCATGCTCCTCTACTCCCTCTGACCCCATATGCTCTCCAGTTCCAGTGGATCCAAACAGAATGACATATAAATTGTGGAGGTTTAGTTGTACTCATAAAGCAAAGCTACAGTGCTCCACTATCACTAAGTGAATTGTGGATGTTGGACTTGAAAGCTCTGATTGTTGTGCTCAGTTCTATGGTCCTAGAACAACTGAGAGCATGGCAGAAATTAAGGAGATGCCTGCCTGCATATCACATTCAGTTAGGAGCCACAGAGCTCTGCAGCATTGTTGTTGGAGCCCTTTCCATTTATTCACTGCTCAAACCTATTGCTTTCTTTTCTGCCTTGTGTCCATCCACTCATATCAGAGTAGCCAGGACAGAGTGAGTTTTTATGAGTCAGGATGGTGAGCCAGTGGCTAGACACCTTACTTGGACTTTATAATGTGCATTTTGGCTATTCCAGGAAATTGTTTTTTTAAAGATTTATTTATTGATTTGAAATAGTTACACAGAGAGAGAAGGAGAGGAAGAAAGAGAGGGAAAGGTCCTCCATCCGTTGGTTCATTCCCCATTGGCTGCAATGGACAGAGCTGTGTCAATCTGAAGCCAGGAGTCAGGAGCCTCTTGCAGGTCTCCCATATGGGTTCAGGGGCCCAAGGCCTTGGGCCATCTTCTACTGCTTTCCCAGGCCATAGCAGAGAGCTGGGTCAGAAGTGGAGCAGCCAGGACTTGAACTGATGCCCATATGGGATGCTGGCACTGCAGGTGGCAGCTTTACCCACCATGTCATAGTGCCAGCCCCTTTCTAGGGATTTTTTTTTTACTTCTTTCCTGCTTAATTGTGCTTTAGTTACCTAAGGTTGGTGAATATATAAACTGTGAATTAGCAAGGTATTCCAAATTTAGCTTTGAATTATATGATTTTGTGGGTTTTTTAACTTAACTTTTTTTATAAATATTGGCCATTACTACTCTTTTTTTAAAATATTCATTCATTCATTCATTTATTTATTTGAAAATCAGAGTTACACAGAGAGAGGGGAGGCAGAGAGAGAGAGAGAGAGAGAGAGAGAGAGAGAGAGAGCTCTTCTATCTGATGGTTCACTCTCCAATTGGCCACAATGGCCAGAGGTGTGCTGATTCGAAGCCAGCAGCCAGGAGCTTCCTCCAGGTCTCCCATGTGTGTTCAGGGGACCAAGTATCCTCTACTGCTTTCCCAGGCCATAGCAGAGAGCTGGATTGAAAGTGGAGCAGCCGGATTTTGAACAGGAGCCCATATGGGATGCCGGCACTTCAGGCCTGGGTGTTAACTTGCTGTGCCACAGTGCCAGCCCCTGAATTTTACTTTTTTATTTAGACCTTTCTTATAGACACGGATTATGTCTTCTAGTTTCTAAGTAACTGCATCATAATGAGGACCATTGTAGATTGTAGCAGTCAAAAATATTTGGCTTGATGATCAACATAAGGCTTATAGATAGTAGCTACCCATGAGAAAGTTTATAAGTCAGTTGGAGGTTGCCTTTTATTACTGATGAACATGAATGTACTGAGAACTCCTTGTCCATTAGATAATAAAATCCAAATGAAGATTTACAAATGAGTTCCCTCCTGCCTTATTCTATCATTGAAATTCTGTTGTTCCTGCCTTTTGGATCTCCCTGTAATCTGTTGCCTCTTCTTCATTCCTACTACCACCATACCTTGGTTCAGATCCTACTAAATTACCATTGGTATACTTTTTAATTGAACTCTCTGCTTTTTGTTTTTCTTACCTTTGTGTCAAAAGCCTCTTAGCTCATCCCAACCTTTTCTGATTGCTCAGGTTCTCTTATTCCAATATATAGGAAAATCATGTGGCTGGTAGTTCTTTCAACACACCACACAAAAGAATGCTCAGTAAATGCTTACTAAATAGTGAATGGAATGCCTTTGGGTGAACATTTAACCTGCTTGGCCCTGGATGGTTTCTGTTTATATATTTCAGCCCTGTGTCATCATTAACATGTCTTTTTTATTATCAAAGTTGTCTCTGAGCAACAAATTATACATTCATCTAATTGTGTCTGTTATCAAATAGATATCTATTGCATTGTCTCTTCAACTAGGTAGTTATTGGGATCAGAAATTGTATTTGTTTAATTTTTATAGCCTCATTTATTCATTCAACTAAAAGAATGACTCTATCAAGATGCTGAGTTTTAATGTCAAAGCAAACATGTTTCTTGCCCTCATGAACTTTCAATCTGGCAAGAAAAAGCAGTCTACACAAAGCATATTGCCTGACATAATAAACATTAGTGTGAAATGAATGGATATATTTAAGCATTCCTAATCCAGCAATTCTAATCCCATGAATTATAATCAACAGAAATAATCACAAACAGAACTCCATGTCATCCTGCTTCCATTTACATTTCTACTTAAAATCTTAAAAATCAAGCACCACACATATACCCAAGAATGCATAATGTTTATATGCTATCTTGATATTAAACATGAGAAAAATAACCATACAGCAATAGCAACTTTGAACCTCCTTTCTTTTTTAGATAAGTTATAATCCTATGTGTTTCTCTACAGTGAAGATTAGGATTGTAGATACTCTTCCTCTTCCTCACTTTTTATTTTAGAGATGAGAAATCTGGGGTTTTAGAAACTGAGTCGCAAGATAAAAGAAATATTTCTTTTTTTATAGAAGATTTTTTTTTTATTTGAAAGGCAGAGTTACAGAGAGGCAGAGGCAGAGAGAGAGAGAAGTCTTCCATCCACTTGTTCACTCCCCAAATGGCTGCAATAGCCATAGTTAAGCTGATCCAAAGCCAGGAGCCAGGAAATTCTGGGTCTCCGATGTGGATGCAGGGTCCCAGACATTTGGGCCATCTTCTACTGCTTTCCCAGGCTAGAGCAGAAAGCTGGATTGGACGTGGAGCAGCAGAGACTTGAACCAGCTCCCATATAGAATGTCGGTGCTGAAGGAGGCGGCTTAGCCCACTATGCCACTGAGCTGGTCCCAAAAGATTTCTTAAACCAATATTTCACTTTGGTTGGCCTTTAACCTAGACTTTTTTTTTTTTTTTTTTTTTACCATACTTCCATGGGCAAATGCAATTTTAATCTCTTTCCACCTCAGCTTTCTCTTTGTAAATTGAGAATGCTGTCTCCAGAATTAAATGAGGTATAATTGATACAAAGTAAGGCGTTTACTGTTAATCTGGCCCCTAGAAGATACTTGGCAATGTTAGTCCTGTATCCAGTTCTCTCTCTCTCTCTTTTTTTTTTTTTTTTTTTGTACTTGGTGAATTAGAGGGTGGTGTAAAATGCTTTGAAAAGAACCACAAATAAAAGACACAAATAAAAATTGTATTCTCAAATCTAGATGTTAAACTATGCTGTGTACACCTGTGCTAAGAGTTACATTGAAATCCTTGTCATTCATTACTTGAGAGAAGCTGTCCAGGAATAAAGCAGCCAGTGGGATTTTTCTGAGGGAAACAGCGTGTGTGAGGGAACTGGGATTTGGGACTCAGCAGCAGTGGCTGTCACTTCTTAAGATTTTGTTCAAGAAAGGAAGAACAGCAGCTGACCCTTGAGGTCTGGGGTGGGAAGGAAGGGAAGGAGGGATGTAAACAAAAGCAAAGGCCCTCTGGTTCCCAGCCTGTCTCCGCCCACCCCACACTGCAGCCCTAGAAGAGGGCCAGTAAGTCTATCCAGGAATGCCCTGGCCTGGACTCCATTTCCCAGAGTCACCCGGTGCTCTACCGTTTTCCTCTCTGAACGCCTGTGCGTGTGCATGCGGAAGAACGTGCGTATGCGCGTGCCTTTCCGTGTGGCTCGGTGTTGGGAACAGAAGTTCAAGAGGCCGCGCTGCTCCTTCTCCCGCATTCACTGGGGAGTCTTGCTCTGCAAGTGCAGTTGCAGGCGGTTCGGGAGCGCAGCCCCAGACCAGCCGCCCGCCGCTTCTGTGCCTCTGCATCTGCCACCGTGGGTCCCAAGTTCCAGTGACTTCTGTCCCACCCTCTCCGCTCTGCTCCCCGTGTGTCCTGAAGAAAGGGGACCTGCTCCCGAGATTTTCCACGGCAAGTATGGAGACCAGGAGGGGGCATCTATGCGTGTGTGGGAGAGCGGTGGGTGCGATGGCGGGTGGCGGCTCCCAGACCTCGATCACTTGCTTCTCAGTGATCCTGGGAGCTTCTCTGGCAGAGTCAAGGCTGGGGCCCAGGTGTTGTGTCTCCCACAGCCACTTCCCAGTCTCCCAATTCTCGGCCGGTCCCACAGGCTGCCTCACTCAAATTCTCCTTAAAGTACACTGGAGGAGGTACGGCACAAGCAGGGCAGTTGAGAGCACGCAAAGGAAGGATTCCCATTTAAATAAGCCCAATTCTCACTTTGGGTGGGTCAGAGAATGCCTTGTGGCTGGGCCTTAGGCTATATCCCCTGGTAGTTCCAGCTGGGTGGGGCTTGGTGGCCCTCAGCCGGAGCCCGAGGCAGTGGAGAGGTGGAGATGGAAGATCAGAGTAGGATCTGGCTCTCATGGACCCCATGCTGGACCCCGGGGACACACTTGACAGCTGGGGCTCTGTGTGTTTGACTGACTTTCCCAGCAGCACGTGAAGCTTGTGCAGTAGCTTTGTGGATTGATCTCTCTTCCGTGTATAATTAACAGACTCTTTTTCAATCTGGAGCTTGAGGCTGATTTATTTTCCTGCTTTTCAATTTCTGTCTTCAACCATTCTTCTCATGTTATTAGGGATGTCAACTTTTATTACCTGCTGCCAATCCCTTTGCAAAGTGAGAAGTGAACTGAAATTAATGCAAGTCTACCGTGTGAGTTAATAATGAGCTACTTCAATCTGGATTTTCATAGTGGAGAGCTACGAAAACATAAATACAGAAAAGTATCAATTTTTCTTGTCTAGTTCTTTACAGTCACTCAATGCTCCACCAAGCTGATTATCTTACAGTCTATATGGTTTTAATTAAGAGGGCCAGTTGCTTTTTTTTTTTTTTTTAATTTGACAGGCAGAATTAGACAGAAAGGAAGGTCTTCCTTCCATTGGTTAACCCCCCAAATGTCCACTATGGTTGGCACACTGTGCTGATCCGAAGCCAGGAGCCAGGTGCTTCCTCCTGGTCTCCCACGTGGGTGCAGGGGCCCAAGCACTTGGGCCACAGCAGAGAGCTGGACTGGAAGAGGAGCAACTGGGACAGAACCGGTGCACATATGGGATGCCAGCGCTGCAGGCAGAGGATTAACCAAGTGAGACACAGTGCCAGCCGGTTACTTTAAAATATATATATATATATATATATATATATATATATATTTATTTATTTAAAAGGCAGAGTTACAGAGAGGCAAAGATAGAGAGAAAGAGAGAGATCTCCCATCTGCTGGTTCATTCCCCAGATGGTCACAATGGCCAGAACTACATGGATCTGAAGCCAGAAGCCAGGACCTTCTTCCAGCTCTCCCACACAGGTACAGGGGACCAAGCATTTGGGCCATCTTCCACTGCTTTCCCAGGCCATAGCAGAGAGCTGGATCAGAAGTGGAGCAGCCAGATCTTGAACTGGCACACATATGGTTTTACCCGCTCAGACACAACACCAGCTTCAAGTTACTTTTCTTATTCTGGGTTCTGTGTTTAACCCCATGACATTTTCAACATGGGAGGATATTAGTGGTAGATTTTCAAAATGACTGGCCTGTGGAAGCCTTTGTTCAAGGTGTTAATGTGAAGAGGGGTAAGGAAAAGGGAAAATGTGCCCCTCTCCCCCCACAGAGATGCCTACACAGTACGGTAAAAGATGTGGCTTTGGGCTGGCACTGTGGCTCAGTATGTTAATCCTCTGCCTGTGGTGCCAGCATCCCATATGGGCACCTGTTTGAGTCCCAGCTGCTCCTCTGATACAGCTCTCTGCTATGGCCTGGGAACACAGTAGAAGATGGCCTAAGTGCCTGGGCCTCTGCACCCATGTTGGAGACCCAGAAGAAGCTCCTGGCTCCTGGCTTTTGATCAGTGCAGTTCTTCTGGCCATTTTGGCCAACTAGGGAGTAAACCAGCAGAAGGAAGACCTTTCTCTTTGTCTATCCATCTCACTATCTGTAATTCTACCTCTCAAATAAATAAATAAAACATCTTTTAAAAAAAGAGCAATGTGGCCCTGAAAACTAACTTTCAGTATAATGACGTTTTCACTTGATTAACTGAGTGATTCATAGATTCTGTTAGAGTCCTGTTGTCACCAGATTACTAATCTGTGAAACTCATTTAGCATAGTAAGGTTACCTAGGAAGTAAAAATAGAAAGGGAATCCTGGATAGAGGTTGCTAGGGTAACAGCATTCTTCCTCTGAAACCCAGTGTGTTTTTGACCTTTTCTCCCATGTACTCCCTATCACAGTGCTTGTAAGTGGGCAAGCAGTTATATTTCTGCTGAAAACAGTTGCTTCACACCCAGGAAACAACTGTAAGACACTCTATCAGCAACTATGTTGTGTGTACATTAATATGAACTTGAAAACAGCCAAGAACAGGATTCCTAAACTACTCAGGCTCACTGTTCTTGGCACATCATTCCCTGCTCTGCTATAAGTTTCTGGCAAGTTCTTTAAAATTTTTAGGAGAGACATGTTTCATATGAGAGACATAATCTGATAATGTAGCAGTGATGTATTTAAGAAAAGGTGCCATGTGAGGAAGCAGTCTGATGTGTCCTTTCATCTTCCCATTAATAACTCATTGATGTCTAGCACAGGGTGGCAGAAAACAATCCTCCTTCTGAATTGCATCAAGCCAGGAGGATTCATCTACAGTTTATCTGAGCTTTCTTTGTATGAGGGAATAACCAAAATACAACATTGTATAGGTTTTTTTTTTTTTTTATTCATTTTATTTACTTGAACAGCAGATTTACAGAGAGATGGAGAGACAGAGAGAGGTCTTCCATCCGTTGGTTCACTCCTCAAATGGCCACAATGACTTGGGCTGGGCCAGGCTAAAATGAGAAGCTAGGAGCTTCTTCTGGTTCTCACACTTGATTTCAGGGGCCCAAACACTTGGACCATCATCCTTTGCTTTCCCAGGTGAATTAGGGAGCTATATTGGAAATGAAGCAGCCAGGTTTTGAACCAGTGCCCATGTGGGGTGCTGGCACTGCCAGGGTCTGCTTAACCTACTACACCAGTCCCATGTGCATTTTTCAAAGGGGGGGAGGGGTTAAATTTTGTCTAATATGACTCTCAAAGATTATAATTTCTGGGCCGGCACCATGGCTCAACAGGCTAATCCTCTGCCTTGCAGTGCTAGCACACCGGGTTCTAGTCCTGGTCGGGGCACTGGATTCTGTCCTGGTTGCCCCTCTTCCAGGCCAGCTCTCTGCTGTGGCTATGGCCCGGAAGGCAGTGGAGGATGGCCCAAGTGCTTGGGCTCTGCACCGCATGGGAGACCAGGAGAAGCACCTGGCTCCTGCCTTTGGATCAGCGCAGCGCACCGGCCGCGGCGGCCATTGGAGGGTGAACCAATGGCAAAAGGAAGACGGTTCTCTCTGTCTCTCTCTCCCACTGTCCACTCTGCCTGTCAAAAAAAAAATTATAATTTGTAGTAGATGATGATTTTGGTTATATTTTGAGTTTCATTACATTTCTATATTTTTTAAGTTAATGAGTACTAGTAGTTACCTTATTTTTTTAAAAGATTTATTTATTTTACTTGAAAGTCAGAGTTGAACACAGAGAGGAGGAGAGGCAGAGAGAGATAAGTCTTCATTTGCTGGTTCACTCCCCAGTTGGCTACAGTGGTCGGAGCTGTGCCGATCCAAAGCCAGGAACCAGGAGCTTCTTCTGTGTAGTAGTTATGTTATGTTATGTTATCCTTGCTTTGGATAAACAAACTCTCTCCCATCCCTCATTTAAAATGCTTTTTAAAATAGGTTTATTTTGAGGGCTGGCACTGTGGCATGGCAGGTGAGGCCACCACCTGCAGTGCTGGCATCCCGTATGGGTGCTGGTTTGAGATCCAGCTTCCTGCTGTCTGCTGGGAAAGCAGTGGAAGATGGCCCAAGTTCTTGAGTTCTGCACTGCATGGGAGACCTAACAGAAGCTTCTGGCTCCTGGCTTCTGATAGATCCAGTTCTGGCCATTGCAGCCATTTTCAGAGTGAATCAGTGCATGGAAGACTTCTCTTTGTGCCCTGCCTCTCTGTAACTCTGCCTTTTAAATAAATAAATAAATTTTTACATGCTACACCATGGAGCTGGCCCCAAGACCTAACAGGTTTTCTGGGTGCTTGTCCTGGGGTTCACTTTGAGCACTAAGCACAGTTATTCTGTGTGACTGAATATTTCATGTTTCTTATCGAAAAGTTTTTCTCATGATCTGAGTGATTGGGCTACATCTGCCCATAGTGGAAACTAAAACTTAATTTGGCATTTGAACACCCAGAGTGCTGATTCCTGTAATCTTCTGAATTTAATCAGAAAATGTGTTTTGAAACATTTGGTTTATGGGTAGACAGGGCAGTTTTCCTGGATCCCTGTGAGAATTGATGAACTGATGGTGTGTTTCTACCCCACGTTATATTCTGAAATTTACTTCCTTTTATTTTCTTAAAATAACTATATTTGAAATTTGCTCCCCCCTTCTGAAATGTTTGTGCTTCTGTCCTCCTTATAACCATGGACATGAGTAGCCCTTTTCCTTCCCTTTATGATGCTATAAGAGCAATAGGACATTGTCTCCCCTGTCAGCACATCTTCCTCAGTATATCTCTTTGAATTAGACCATGGGTTAACTTGGCTGCACAAAAGGCTTATACCTAAACCCAGTGTACCTAATGGATGAAAGTCATCATAAAATCAATATGCCTTGCAAACCTCTCATCTCTTGTTTTGAAATGTGTTTTGAATGTGTCTTATGTCAGTGTCTGTAAGCCAGAGACTTCCCACTTAAGGCAGAAGGCTGCTGAGGGACAGCACAACTGTAGCTTTGCTCTGTTACTTTACTGTGGCTACTCTCTCACCCTTTCTCTTTATTTTATTAAGATTTAAAAATTTTTATTTTAAAGCAGAGTTACAGAGAAAGAGGCAGAGACAGAAGGATGAGGATCTTGCATCTGCTGGTTCACTCAAGAGCCTGCAATGAATAATCCTGGCCCAGCCTGGAAGTCCAACTCAGTGTCCCATGTTGGTGCAAGGACCCAAGTACTTGTGCCATCTGTTACTGCTTCCCCAGTTGTGTTAGCAGGGAGCTGGATCAGAAGTGGAACAGCTGTGACTCAAACTGGCAATCATGGGGCTGGCATTGTGGCACAATGGGAAAAGCCACCATTTGCAATGCCAGCTTCCCAGATGAGCAGCAGTTCATGTCCCAGTTGCTCCACTTCTAACCTAGCTCCCTGCTGATGGCCTGAGAAAAGCAGCAGCGGATGACTCAACTGTTTGGGCCATTATAACCCATGTGTGAGACCCAGATGAAATGCCTGGCTCCTGGTTTCTGTGTGGTTCAGCCCTGGCCATTGCAGCCATCTCAGATGGAAGATCTCTCTCTCTTTTTAGCATTTATTTATTTATTTGCAAGGCAGAGATAGAGAAAGGGAGAGAATGAGAAACAGATTTTCCATCTGCTGGTGTACTCCCTAGATGGCTGCAATGGCCAAGACTGGGCCAGGCCCAAGCCAGGCACCAAGAGCTTCATCCAGGTCTCCCACTTGGGTGTCAAGGACCCAGGTATTGGACCATCTTCTACTTTTCCAGGGCTACTAGCAGAGAACTGGATCAGAAGTGGAGCAGCCAGGACATGAACTTGTACTTATAGCAGATGCCAGCACTGCAGACAGCAGCTTTACCTGCTAGTCCACAATGCCATCCCATCTGACTCTCCTTCCTCTCCATAATTCTGACATTTTTAAAAGATTTATTTTATTTATTTGACAGAGTTATTGATAGAGATAGAGACAGATAGAGAGGTCTTAAGTCTGCTGGTTCACTCCCCAAATGGCCACAGTGGCCAGATCTGAGCTGATTTGAAGCCAGGAGCCAGGAGCTTCTTCTGGATCTCCCACATAGATATAGGGGACCAAGGACTTGGGCCATACTGTGCCACTTTCCCAAGCACATTAGCAGGCAGCTGGATTGGAAGTGGAACAGCCAAGATCCAAACCAGTGACCATATGGGATGCAGGCCAGTGTCTCAACCAGCTGTGCCACATCACCTGCCCCCAAAACTCTGACTTTCAAGTAAATCTTTTTTAAAGGGTGGACACACATATTGGATCCCAGTATTTCATTTGGTGGTGGCTTAATCCACTGTGCCACAAAGCCAGCCCCGCCCTTTATGCTGTGTGTCAGGATCTTGGTAATATCTGCTGAACAAATGTTGGTATTATGTTAGACTCCTGTTTTATTTTGGTTCTCATTTGTTGAGTTCATTTTGGCTGCCACTTTTGGGTAGCAAGCTGTGATGTCATCAATGGCTAAAGCTGCCATGTGTTAGGCTGGCACAGATTCTACCTTTCCATTTCTTCAAATAGAAGTGGAAAATGAAATCCTCTCAAAACTAACATGCTACAAAGTAACTACTGGAAATCAAGCTTCCTTTCTTCTCACCTAACAGACCCAACTGGTCTCTGTGTTTCTCATTTTAGCCCAAACCTATATCAGATTCATAGAGCAGAAGGAAGCTTATTTTTCAAGGCAGAATTCATAGATGTGGTTGTCCATTCACCTCTGAGAATTAAAGCCATCACTCTGCTTTTTGACTGGTTTTCAGTCTGTGGTGGTGCCCTCTCTCACAGGAAGACAGATTCCTCACAGAAGAATACACCTAGGTGGAGAAAACTTTATGGAGTGGGCTTTCCAAAGTGAAATGGAATTCTGGCCTGGACATCCTTGAGATCATGATCAGCAGAGTGGGGAAATTCTTAGCTATGTCCATTCACATACTTTCCTTTTCGTTCAATGTATTCCTCCCTTACATAGTGCTCTGTGCTCTCCTGTTGCACAACACAAGGAGTGTCTGTGATTGAGGCTGTTTGTGTACCACTGCAGTATCTGGAGTTGCCTTTGTCTCCATCTCTAACCAGAAACTCAGATGCAGAGTGAGGAGGAGACTGCCAGCCTGCCACACAGGGTTTGGGCCCCTTGCTCCTTTACTTTTCTTCAGTGCAGGAGCAGTCTTAAACAGAGCTGTACTGGCTAGTATTGTTTCTTTTAGATTCGAGTGCTCAGATAGCAAAAGAAATACATATTTTTTTCTTATAGAACAGATTGAGGAGGCACTACATAAAGTCAGCAGCAACGTTCTTGGCTCTTGTTACATGTCAAGATGAGTCAGAATATATAGGGCCATTTGTTAAATTTTTTAAAAAATTAAAAATATTTATTTATTTGAAAGGCAGAGTTACAAAGAGAGAGAGAGACATAAATCATTTATCCACTGGTTCACACCCCTATTGGCCACAACAGCTGCAGTTGGACTGGATTAAAGTCAGGAGCCAGTATCTTCCAAATTTCCCATGTGGGATTAGGAGCACAAGCACCATCTTTTGTAGCTTTCCTAGGCACATGAAGGAGCTGGATCAGTAGTAGACAGTTGGGACATAAATTCATGCACAATATGGAATACCAGCATCACAGGCAATGGCTTTCCCAGTATGCTCTACTGTCTGTTTTTATTATTATTATTTTTATTTGAAAGGCAGTTAGAGAAGCAGAGGCAGAGAGAGAGAGAGAGAGAGGGAGAAAGGCCTTCCATCTTCTGGTTTTCTCCCAGATGGCTGCAATGGCTGGAACTACCCTGAACTGAAGCCAAGAGCTGAGAGCCTCTTGCAGTTATCCCACATGGGTGTAGGGGCCCAAGACTTGGGCCATCTTCTACTGCTTCCCCAGACCTTAGAAGAGAGCTGGATCAGAAATGGAGCAGCTGAGACTCAAAGCAGCGCCCACATAGGTTGGCGGCAGTGCAGGCAGCAGCTTCCCTGCTGGGACACAGTACCAGCCCCTCTATCATCTATTTTATGGAAATATATATTTAAGGGACATTAGAAGGCCATTCAGGTTCTTCCTACAAAACATTTTGAAATAATGATTGACAGTTTACAAGACTGCTTCCAAAGGGAGAGAGCTGCAGGAACAGAGAGGGCAGTGATATTGAAAGGGTATGAGGAACAAGGGAAGGTAAGAAGGCCAGAAGAAATCTTGAAAAGTATTCCAAAGGATAAAGTAATAGGGCACAGGTCATTTGTGAGGATTTCTATTATAGGGTTTTCCTTTTTTTTTTTTTAAATTAAAGATAATTTCTAACATAATTTGTGATATACTTGACTCACTTTTCAGTTTTCTTCTTACAAATAAGATATGCTTATAAGATGTAGAGGGGCTGGTACTGTGGCTTTGTAGTTTATTCCTCTGCCTGTGGCACTGGCATCCTATATGGGCACCGGTTCTAGTCCCAGCTGCTTCTCTTCTGATCCAGCTCTCAGCTATGACTATGACCTGGAAAAACAGTAGAAGATGGCTCAAGTGCTTAGGCCCCTGCACCCAAGGAGGGGACAGAGAAGAAACTCCTGGCTCCTGGCTTCAGATCAGTGCAGCTCCATCTGTTATAGCCATTTGGGGAGTGACCTAGCAGATGGTATAACTTTATCTCTGTCTCTTCCTCTCACTGTCTATAATTCATCCTCTCAAATAAATAAAATCTTAAAAAATAAGATGTAGAGAAGTACTGGAATTAAATGCAATAGTACACTCCTAAATATGCAGTTAGCATTAAATTTTTGTTGAGAAAGGGATGAGCTTGGCTTTATGTGTCTTGCTTAGAGCAGAATTTTTATGACTGAATTTGAGATAATTAAAAATCAGTTTTATAATTGAAACATTGACCATTTTTACTGCTGCAGCCTCCCCCTCACTCTGTATCCCTATGCAGATAGTCCACATGAAGGTACAACAGAAAGAGAGGCCTGCATATCTGGAGTAATGCAAATATGCCCTTTGATTAAACCAGGGGATTGATTGACTGGAGTTCTTTGTGATTCAGTTTGTGTTTTTCTGTAGAGTGAAATATAGTGATTTGGGTAAAGTATCTTGTCTTCTAGTTGATGATTCCAATTGGCTTTCTTATCCATCTACCTGGTATCACAGGTGATTCCCAAGACAGGTGTTGGACTCTATGGAAAAAAAAAAAAAAAAGTAGCCTCTTCAGAGTTGATGTATTTCTCCTGGAAAATTGGAGAAATATTTTGTAAGAAGCAGTTCATGGAGGATATACACTTCCCTAGAAATGAAACTGAAGTGATTCCCTTTAATTGCCCCTCCCTGAGCTAGTTCCTGAGGCTTATTGATCAGGGTAAGAATGCTAATATTTATAGGCCAATTATGAATGATCCATGTTTGTCTTACACATGAGATGTCTACAGATCTGTTTCTCAAGGCCTTTAAGATAAAATAAGAAAACTTTGCAACAAAAGAGAAGGTTGGCATTGCCTGTTGCCTTGGTCTAGGATCTGTGCATTTATTACCCACTTAGTACTCTGACTCCTATTGTGCGCATCTCCTGATGGTTCTTTTTTGGCCATTCCTGTGTCCAGATTCCTTAATGGGTGACAATCTTTGTCCAGATTTTCAGTCTGATAACTCAGCCCAAATTGAGTTGGACTAGTTTGTGTACCCACTTCAGGATTAAGGTGGTCCAAAACTGCCAGTGCCCAATGACTTGGCTGCCTTTATGCTCACTCAAGAGATAAGACTCTGGGCACGGGTTCCAAGTGGCTTTGCTTGGTCCTCTTCCCTTGATCTCCCTGGTGACAAGCTGATTCTCAGGTAGGCAGGGAACTTGTTGGCTCACAGAAGTCTCCAGATTTCTGCTTTGCACTCATCTGCAAAATATTTGAGTTTTCTCTTGGATCTCAAAAGTCCTGAGTAGGGAGTTTTATTTTGTATTGAGCTGTGTCTTTATAAAGACAGGTGTCACTGAATACTGTGTGGCCTCATAATTAACTGAACTCACTCAGGCCTGCATGGAGTTCTGGGATCCTGGCTTCAGGCTGAACATTGCCTGCTGTTAAAAAGTGCAAGAATTAAAAATTGTTATTATTTTATGCTCTTATAAAGCTGCAAAAGCATTAACATTGTGCATTTCTGGGTGATTTGAAAATTCTAAATTTGGGCCTGCACCGTGGCTTACCAGGCTAATGCTCTGCCTTGCGGCACCGGCACACCAGGTTCTAGTCCCGGTTGGGGCTCCGGATTCTGTCCCGGTTGCCCCTCTTCCAGGCCAGCTCTCTGCTATGGCCCGGGAAGGCAGTGGAGGATGGCCCAAGTCCTTGGGCCTTGCACCCGCATGGGAGACCAGAAGTACCTGGCTCCTGGCTTCAGATCAGCAAGATGCACTGGCCGCAGCGGCCATTGGAGGGTGAACCAACGGCAAAAAAAAGGAAGACCTTTCTCTCTGTCTCTCTCTCTCACTATCCACTCTGCCTGTCAAAAAAAAAAAAAAAAAAGAAAATTCTAAATTTGAAATCAATTGTGTTGACTGGCTTTGCAGAGTAGGAAGAAAATAATTGGTTTATTAATTATTTATAAAGAGAGATTATGAAAGAAGCTATTCATTGGTACCAATTGTCTAAGCTTTAGTATTTATGAAACTATGATTTATTTATTTATTTGTTTGTTTATTTATGTTTGAAAGGTAGAGTTATAGACAGTGAGAGAGACAGAGAGAAAGGTCTTCCTTCCATTGGTTCACTCCCCTAATGGCTGCTATGGCCAGTGCTCTGCTGATCTGAAGCCCGGAGCAGAGTACTTCCTCCAGGTATCCCATGCAGGTGCAGAGACCCAAGCACTTGGGCCATCCTCCACTGCCCTCCTGGGCCCAGCAGAGAGCTGGACTGGAAGAGGAACAAACAGGACTAGTACCCGGCACCCCAACTGGGACTAGAACCTGGGGTGCTGGTGCCACAGGCAGAGGATTAGCCAAGTGAGCCATGGCATCAACCTATGAATTATTTTATTTTATGAGCTATGTCCACTTGAAGTTGTGAAAGAAAACATACAATGATGGTTGTAATTCACTTTAACAGACTTTTTGAAAGATTTTATTTATTTCTTTGAGAGGCAGAGTTACAGACAGTGAGAGGTAGAGACAGAGAGAAAGGTCTTCCATCCATTGGTTCACTCCCCAAATGGCCACAACAGCTGGAGCTGCTTGATCCAAAGCCAGGAGCCAGGTGCCTCTTCCCAGTTGCCCATGGGTGCAGGGGCCCAAGCACTTGGGCCATATTTTACTTCTTTCCCATCCATAGCAGAGAGCTGTAGTGAAAGAGGAGTAGCTGGGACTAGAACCAGTGCCCATATGGGATGCCAGTGCCACAGGTGAAAGATTAACTTACTGCGCCATGGTGCCAGCCCCACAATTCTCTTGAAAACAGAAACATTTATTCCTGAGTCTTTTGATGAGTTAGGCCAATGAAGTCCTGACAGGGCACATATGTCTCTAGAATTAGAGGAGTGCTCATCATTCTCATACTGTGTTCTGTTGCTGTTCAGCCTGTGACAGTGAGACATATAAATAAAAAAAGATATTCAGCATGTGGTTACCCCACAAGGAGGCTTATCTTGTCTGCATCTGAATAATTTTGATAGTGAGATGTTTTTAAGTTGCTAAATATTCTCCTAATTTGTATTTATTTAAAGACTATTAACTTAGTACCATAATTTTTGTTATAATAATTTGATTGCTGATAAGGAATTTACAAAATCATACCTTGACTAGAAGTTTTACTTTGTAACAATCACAGACTAGTAGAAGTCATAAACCATTAACCCTCATTTTTCTAAAATAAGAGGTTGTAATTAATATGAATATATAAAGAATATATTTTTTAAGATTTTATTTATTTATTTGAGAGGTAGAATTACAGACAGAGAGAGGGAGAGACAGAGAGAAAGGTCTTCCTTCCATTGGTTCACTCCCCAGGTGGCTGCAATGGCCAGAGCTGCACAGATCTAAAGCCAGGAGCCAGCTGCTTCTTCCTGGTCTCCCATGTGGGTGCAGGGGCCCAAGCACTTGGGCCATCTTCCACTGCTTTTCCAGGCCATAGCAGAGAACTGGACTGGAAGAGGGGCAACTGGGACTAGAACTGGCACCCATAAAGGATGCCAGCACCACAGGCGGAGGATTAGCCTTTGCATCACATCACCAGCCCGAAGTACATGAAGAATTGAGAACAGAAAATCTACCAACCTCATGGAGTTTATCTCCCTTTCAAAACATTTAATAACCTTTGGGCTGGAGAATACTAATGTAAGGTACTGTAATTAAATTCACACAAAGAAAAGATGTTTTAGGATGTTTTACTTCATTATTTAAGTTAGATACTTTAGGAAATTCTAGATTATTTTGTGGATAAATTGTAATTTCTTTTTTCTTTTTCTTTTTTTTTTTTTGACGGGCAGAGTGGATAGTGAGAGAGAGAGACAGAGAGAAAGGTCTTCCTTTTTGCCGTTGGTTCACCCTCCAATGGCCGCTTCGGCCGGCGCATCGTGGTGATCCAAAGCCAGGAGCCAGGTGCTTCTCCTGGTCTCCCATGCGGGTGCAGGGCCCAAGGACTTGGGCCATCCTCCACTGCCTTCCCGGGCCATAGCAGAGAGCTAGCCTAGAAGAGGGGCAACCGGGATAGAATCCGGCACCCCAACCAGGACTAGAACTTGGTGTGCCAGCGCCACGAGGCGGAGGATTAGCCTGTTAAGCCACGGCGCCAGCCAAATTGTAATTTCTTTTCACAAGTGTATTTGAGTAGAAACACAAGCTTTTATAATCAATTATTTATGTTTAAAACATATGCTTATGTATGTTTTGTATTAAAATAACAGCATTTTATGAAGTTTAGATACATCTTGTTCAATACAAGCCTATAGTTTTTTTTAAGTTTTATTTAAAAAAAATCTTTGTATTTATTTTTTTAACACAGCAAATTTGAGTGACACAGTAAGTCCATAATTTACCACAAAATTCATAAACTTAACAACTGAGTATCTTAAGTCTTATAAATCTTCTGAATCATCCATAGTTATGCACTCAATGGAATGAACTCCTCAGCAGCTGAGAAGAATCTTAACTTAAAAGCACCAACTCTTCAGGCATCTCTACAGGCCTCTATTTTTCATTCTCTAAGACATGCAGTCAGACTGCTAGTGCAGAAAATACCAATTCACCTTAAGCTTAATGGATAAGAAAAAGCATTTGGGAAACCAACATTATTAATATTAAGTCTGAAAGCATTTCTACCTCTTTACTGAATGACTTTCCTTTCTGTCAATGTTAAACTCTAATGAATAAAAACTGTGTTTTGAACATAATTTTTTTCAGGTTTATCTAGCACTTTAAGATATTTGTATTTGTTTTATAAGCCTTAAGGAAAACAAAAAGATAATCTCTAATCTAGACAATTCTGGAATCTTTCATTAGATTTAGAATTTTACAGCAAAATAATATGATCTGTTTCTCCAAATAGTATGCCTTTTAAAAAATTCTCTTCATGTATGTAAATTAATAAAGCTTATTTCCAGTATATATTTTCTGTGTTTTCATTTGCTGGAGCAGGGTTCAAAGGGTGCTTTTAGGATCTTGCCAACATCTGCCCTCTGTACCCATAAATTACCAAAGCCATTAAATGGACAATAAAAACTGGTTGAGGCTACTGATGAATGCTTCAAAAGGAATCTGATACACACAGATTTTATTGTCATATTCAACTCAACTGAAGTCTTTCTTGAAATTGTACTCTTGATAGGCTGAAGACAGTAATGGAGTTAATTCTTTATGCCAAAGAGACATGGATCTGTTGTACAAAGGCTTCATTCTCTGTCAGTCATCAGTAACTTGAGGTCTTTCTGTATATTCTGAATGGCAGTGTTTGCATCTTCATATTGTAAGGCACTGCTAGCATATTTGCAGTATTTCTGAGCTCTCACAAACTCCTCAGGTTTGAGGTGGATATAGCCTTGGGAAACCATACTGAAAAGTGCAGGATCAATGGCTGGAATAGTCTATAGAGTAGGTTGGATAGTATTCCTTGTTACACCCATGCTATGAGGCACTTTTGCTGGTGTGTAGGCTAGGGCATGTGCACCCAGAGGACCCTGTATTCAACTATAGTTGTCTGATGGCATGCTGCCTGGGTCAAATGCTGAAGATGATGATGGCTGAGGTGTGTTGAATGGGCAGAGATGCTACTACATCATCTTCATTTTCTTCACCATCAGTATCTTCCTCAATTGCAATAGGGCCTACTTGAGGAGTCTCCTCATTGTTTAAGCAATTATGGATATATGTTACCTTCCACCTTGCATACTTCATGTGTTTCACATATTCATCAGTGTTATGTTAAGCACGGTTATGACATCTGTTAAAAGACTTGCAGTATAGAAGAACATGATCATGTTTTTTGTGAAATCACCCAGCACAATGTTCATTGTCTGCATATATAAACATTTTCCAAGAATAATTCCCCAAATGGGCAGAACCAACTACTCCTTGGGTAATAGCTTATTATCACTGTTTCTTTTTGTTGTTTTTGTGAAGAATCTGAGCCTGGATCAAGGCACAGCTATTTTAGACTAGGCCTCCATCTTGTAACTCAGGCCTGACCAGACCCTGAACCCTTTGGCAAAATCTCCTGAAAGAAGAAAAATAAACTCCCCTTGTGATAAACTCCCCCAGCAACAGCCAATCAGCAGATAGCAGGGAAATACCTGCTATCCAGATGTCTTTTCCAGGTGTATTTTTGGGCCATTAAGGTGATTGATAACATCCCCAAACCCTGCAGTTTGGAACATACACCCTCATGGCTTGGACCCTACACTTTAGCCAATCATTTTAAAAAGCATCAACCCCAAAGCCATCTAACCAACTTTACTAGGTCTATTCCCACCACTGGATTTACTAATCAATTTTAAGAGATGTTCTTTAAATTCTCACAGCATGAGATGATTTGCTGATGGTGCTATAATGTATAGAATGTCTCTGAAAACCCTATATAAACCCCACAAAGGAAATGGGATGGGTCCTCATCAGATGACCATTGTGATGATTGGAGGAGTGTACCCTAGATTGATCTAGAACAATAAACCTCTTTGCTTTTGCATCATTGAAGTCTCTCATTGGGATAATTGAGTCCTATCCAAGTCCGGTCTAATAGTTGTTGTTAAGATTTATTTATTTATTATAATGGCAGAATTACAGAAAGACAGAGAGAAAGAGAGTCAGCCTCTGCCATCCACTCCCCAAATGGCTGCAATGGCCAGAGCTGTGCTGATCTGAAGCCAGGAGCCAGGAAATTCTTCCAGGTCTCCCACATGTGTGCAGGGGCCCAAGGACTTGGGCCATCTTTCTACTTCTTTCCCAGGCCAGAGCAGAGAGCTGAGTCAGAAGTGGAGCAGCTGGGACTTGAACTGGAGCACATATGGGATGCCATCACTGTAGGCCAGGGTTTTAACCTGCTGTACCACAGTGTCAACCCCCCACCTATTTATTAAGAGCTCCTAACTGACTGTTAATTTTGATAAAAATTTATGACACCCAGGAGTTTTGTTATCAATCTTCATTCTAATTTGCATGGCATATAAATGACCCCCTTGGTGAAATATGTAATGATCAAACACTGACTACCAACAAACACCCCTCAGATCATTTCTTGAGCAACTGTTCAGTAATAGGCCACCACAGGGTCCTACTTGTCATGCTCCTGAACCATCAGGTGATGCTGTATGTTCTTTTATTTTTTAAAATTTTTTTTATTTTATTTTTTTATTTTGACAGGTAGAGTTATAGACAGTGAGAGACAGAGAGAAATGTCTTCTTTCCGAATGTTCTTGGTATTTTGATTGAGATCACATTGAATCTGTGAATTGCTTTTGAGGTGCTGGCACTGTGGAATAGTAGTTTGAACCTCTGTGGCATTGGCATCTCATGGATGCCAGTTTGGGTCCCAGCTGGTCCTCTGATCCAACTCTCTGCTTATGGCCTAGGAAGGCAGTGGAAGATGGCCCAAGTGCTTGGGCTCCTGTATCCACATAGGAGATGAGGAGGAAGCTCCTAGCTCATGGGTTCAGATCAGCCCAGCACCAGCCATTACAGCTATTTGGAGAATTAACCAACAGGTAGAAGGCATCATTTTTTGTCTCTCCGTCTCTCTATAATTTCCTCTCAAATAAATAAATGATTGTAAAAGTAAAATTAAAAATAATTTCTATTGGTAGAATGGGAATTTTGATGATATTAGTTCTTCTAATTTATGAACATCAAAGATTTTTCCTTTTTTTGTGTTTTCTTTTTTTTTTCTTTAATGTTTTATAATTTTTCTTATAGAGATCTTTCACACCCTTGACTAAATTTATTCCAAGGTAATAAAAAATTTTATGGTTATTGAGAATGGCACTGATCTGATAAGTTATTTTTCAGCCATGGCATTTTTGTGTATATAATGGTTATTGATTTTTGTGTGTTGATTTCATATTTTACAACTTTACCAAACTTGCTTGTGAGTTTCAATAATCTCTTGGTGGAGTCTTTTGGTTTCCCAATATTTAGGATCATATCATCTGCAAACAGGTTATTAGGCTTTCTCCTTTCTAATTTGTTTTCCTTTGATTTCTTTTTCTTGCATTATTGCCATGGCTAAAACTGTCAGTAGTGTATTGAACAGCAGTAGTGATGGAGAGCAACTTTGGTTTCAGATCTTAGTGGAAATGCTTCCACGATTTCCCATTCAATATGATATTGGTTGAAGATTTGTCATATATTGCCTTGATTGTGATAAGGAATGTTCCTTCTATTCCCAACTTGCTTAAGGTTTTTATAATGAAAGGTTGCTTTTTATCAAATACTTTCTCTTCATTTATTGATCATCATGTGGTTTTTATTCTTTAGTTTGCTAGTGTCACATATCACATTTATTGATTTGCATATGTTGAACTATCCCTGCATACCCTAGGTACATTCCACTTGGTCCAGGTAAATTATCTTTATGATCTGTTGTTGGATTTTATTAGCTAGTATTTTGTTGAGAATTTTGGGATCTGTGGTTATCAGATTTAATGTTCTTTAATTCTCTTTCTCTATTGTATCATTTTCTGGTTTAGAAAATAAGGTGACGCTGGCCAAATAGAAAGAGTTTGGGAATACTCTTCTCTTTCAATTGCTTTGAATAGCTTAAGAAGAATTGGAATTAGTTCTATTTTTAAAAGTCTGGTAGACTTCAGCAGTGAAGCGTTCTGGTCTTGGGCTTTTCTTTGGAGGGCTTTTGTTACTGATTCAATATCTGTCTTGGTTTTTTGTTTGTTTAGGTTTTCTATATGTCTTCATGGCTCAATTTTTGTACCTAGCATGTGTCTTGATTTCTTCCAGGTTTTCGAATTTGTTTGTCATTGAATGTGATGCCCACATTCTATATTGCAGTGCTAATCTAAGTTTTCAGTGTTTCACTTCCAAACTAGTTTCCTGCTTAATATCTCTGGGAAGCATGGGGTAGTGGCTTAAATTCTTTAGTTCCTTTCACCTAAGTGCAAGATCTACTACTTATTAGGGGATGTGAGAGCCTGGTCCAGCCACAGCTGTTGCAGACATTTAGAGAGTGAACCAACATATGGAAGACCTCTCTTCCTCTCTCTCTTCACCCACTTTCTGTGTTTCTTTGCCCTTTCTAAAATCATTTTAAAAGTTATTTACTTCTTTATTTGAAAGTCACAGTTAGAGAGAGAGAAAGAGAAAGACATAGAGAGATCTGCCATCATCTGTTTCATGCCTCTGGTGTCTCCAATGGCCAGTGTAGGGCCAGGTTGAAACCAGGAGCTTCTTTTGAGTCACCCCTGGGGGTGGCAGGAGCCCAAGTACTTGGGCCATCTTCCACTCTATCAGGCCATTAGCATGAAGCTAAATCAGAAGTGGAACAAGTGTGACTTGAACTGGTGCCTATATGGGATGCCAGTATAACAGATGGCAGCTTTGTATACTGCAGCACACCAGCCCCCTCTCTGCCTTTCAAATAAACAAATCTTTAAAAAAGAAATGAAAATGTCCTTAAGATAGTAAAGGTCATCATGATTGAGCACTGAAGAATGTATTGAAATGATTACATTTAAAATATTTATTTATATATTTGAAAGGCAGTGTTAGAGTGAGAAAGGGAGAGACTGATCTTCCTTCTGGTTTATTCTCCTCCAAAATGGCTGCAATGACTGGGGCTAGACCAGGCTGATCTCATGAGATAGAAGCTTCTTCCAGATATCACATGGGTTCAGGGGCCCAAGCATTTGGGCAATCCTTTGCTGCTTTCCCAGACAGATAAGCAGGGAGCTGGATAAGTTTGGAGCATCAATATCTGTGACATCCTCCTTGCAGTACAAGGATATAGAGCCCATCTGGCACAATTATGTCCTATTTATGGGTGGGCCAAGTATAACAGCTTCCAACTCTCAAGGTTTGGACTAGATGGGTTCTGAGGAATTGTGTTATAACAGGTATAAATCCATAACTCTTGGTTTAAGCTTTTGTTAGCAGATAATGGCTGTGACTACTTTGGGTCTCGGGATTGTCATCAGTGAAGACATCCAGATTAATAGTAATGAGATCAACAGTCAGCAGAATGGTGTCCAGCTGAACTTAAATGGTTTTTCTTTTTTATTGTTAGAATAGTGACCTCCTGCAGTACCCTGGCATCTGGACATAGACAGTAGACATTGGAAGCCATCCCCTCTGCCAAAAGGAGTATGCCAAGTTTTGGGTCCATCATTTATTAAGGAGGCCTTAGTAGCCATTCTCACATTTTACTATTATATATCCATGGCCAAAGTCCTACCAGACATCAAGGTTTGTAGAATCACAGGCTCAAGTTGTGTAGGTGACTGTTTTTCCAGTATAGCATGGTTAATAGCCATCTAATTTAATTTTACTGGCACATGGCAAGGTTCCAAGAGAGGTTATTTCTTGCATCACACCCTTGAGAAGTAATGGATATCATAGATGATGCAAAGAATTTAGAAGGCGTATGAGCTCCACAAGTGAAGAATTCACTGAGAGCACTAATGATAGTGCCTACAGAATTTAATTTGACTGAATTTTAGCACTTTTCATTGGAAGGGGGGCCAGTTAAGCTGGGCTGATTTGTAGCACCCATGACAATTAATTTTTTAAATGAGGCATGCATTGCACCAAAACCCAGGAAGGACTAAAAGGTATTAGCATTGTATGTTCTTCACAAGTCTGTCAAATAGTCTCATTCAGGGAGGAAGTCATCAATGTGATGTGTTCTTGTGCTCCTGATAAAAGGTGAGTATAGTTAAGTTCTTTGCAAAAATTGTGTTTGATGGCAAAGTCAATGAGATGCTCATGTATAGCCTAGAAGTGTCTTTTCAAAGTGAAGGCAAACTAGACTAAGGAGCTGTTGGAAAGCTTTGAGCAAAACACATTTGCCACTTTTGTAATAGTTAAGATGGGTTATTTATCTATTAAGAGGCATCAGATATATTAATATTAGATATAAAGTATGGTGGACATAATCAATGGCATATAGCATTAAGATTTTAGTAATCTACCATGAGATGCCATTTACTTTTTTCCAGATTCAACAGGTAAAATTGGGCTGCCAAGTGGTAAAGAGCTGGGATAATCACCTTTTTGTTAATTAAATCTAATGTAATTTTAATGCATGAAGACATTGAGTTTTCTTTTTTTATTATGTCATCTTAATTATTTTAGTTTGGGACCTATGGATTGTTATTTTCCCTAGTTAAGTTGTAGCTTAAAATTTTTATTTTAATAATTACTTGCTGTATTAGGCCATCTCTCCCACCTGTGGGATTTTTTGAGTACATCTGACTATTGGAAATTTAGGTAATACTATAATTAAAATGAGATGTACCAAATAAATTATTTTTTTCTTCTGATACATATTTTGGAACTTTTCTAAAATGGTATTGAGTACCCTGTTTAAATTTGGGATCCCCTGGGTAAGACTTATTTGAGCCACATTACTGATTACATCTATGAAACTCTGAATAACTGCATCTAGAACCTGGAAAAGTTGATGTCTTATGCTGAAGAGACATAAAAATCAATGTTTCTTTATCTTTTAATTATATAATTTACAAATAAATTTTAGATCTCTAAAAGGATGAAATTATGTACTTTTCAGAAATTTATACCTATATATAACTGTAATTTATACATTTTACATTTTCCTCCTTTAGGTTTTTAATAAGACTTATTAGGACTGGCACTGTGGTGTGGATAGAGGCCCACACATTTGGGCCATCTTTTGCTGCTATTTTCCCAGGTTCAATAACAGGGGGCTGGATCAGGAGTGGAGAGATTGGGACACAAACTGGCACAAACATGGGATGCCATTCCCACCTAGTAAAACTTGGTCAGATAACACTGGTTGTTTCTATTAGTGACATTTCTATTAGTGATAAGTAGCTCAAGCTTGACCTCAAATTTAGTCCTTGTAGGATGCTGAATTAGTTTCACTCTGTGATCATCACTCTCTTTATATCTTAGGGACTATATTTTTCATTATTGATTCAGTAAAATCAAGTGTTAGAGCTCCTATTTCCAAGTGTTTGAAATTATAAATGCTGGTCATTACTCAGAAGGTTTAAGTAGGGGTTCGTGCCATGGCTCACTTGGTTAATCCTCCACCTGTGGCACTGGCATCCCATATGGACACCAGGTTCTTGTCCAGGGAGGGCAGTGGATGATGGCCCAAGTGCTTGGGCCCCTACACACACATGGGAGACCAGAAAGAAGCACCTGGCTCCTGGCTTCAGATTGGCACAGTGCCATCCATAGTGACCATTTGGGGAGTGAACCAATAGAAGTAAGACCTTTCTCTCTGTCTCTCTCATTGTCTATTACTCTGCCTGTCAAATAATAATAATAATAATAAAAAAAGATGTATTTAAAACCAGTGAGAGGAAATGAGTTGTAAAAGATCAATCAACAACAATTGAGTGTTGCCTGCTGCCTGCCCACTTTCTTCTCAGGAATCCCCACAGAATTTACAACCGTAATTCCAAAATCACCAACTCCTGCTGTCAGAAGTGTGTGGCTACCACTATAGGGAGCAATAATTTTCAGAAAGGACAAGGGAATCCACTATTTCATGATACTGTTCTTGTTTGATGCCTAAAACTTCATTTTCTGTTTACATTGTATGATGCTGGGAACTAAGTAATAATTTTCTTCTGGGTCTGAGATGAAGTTATTTAAGATAGAAGTTCAAAACTGATGTCCCTCAATTTGAAGAATGAAGTCACTGAAAGGCAATTACCAGATCAGTGATGACATAGGAATTTGAATAGCACAATTCATACACTATCCATAGAAAAAATTACTAATAGCTGTGGGCCAACAGTCAATGGCCCATGAGACCATCACTCAAATCCTCAAGAGTTTGACTATAATTTCATGCCAATTCTCATTTAGACAAGAAGAGGAGTAAAAGCAGGAGCTCCATAATACCTTTATATTTGTCTCTTGCCTAATTTTTTGGCAGAAACCGCAACTTAAGTGCAGTTTTTTTTTTTTTTTTTGATATAGCTTTGTTAAAAATATACAGATAACTGGATTGATGGACAGATGAATTTCAGGAAGTTTTGGGTAAAGAATTACTAGATAGCACAGTTTTATATATTCACAAAGATTTTACAAGGCATTCACCCTGTTTTCCAGCCATATTAATCCACCAAATTATTACTATTTTACTGTGAAATATGATCCACAAATTGTTTTAGTAGGTATGATCAGGATTCATTTTAAAGGATTAAAAATGATTTATTCAGGGATATTATTTTCTTCTTTAAACACTAAAGTTAAAAAGAGTCCTTGTCCCCCCCCCCCCCCCCAGGTATCTGTAGAAGTATTTGAGGTTTTACAACACTCTGGCCTCAGAATCAGCCCTTAAGGCATTCGGATCTGGCTGAAGAGCCCATGAGAGTATTGTAGTCATGGAAAGCCAAGATACCATGGAAAAGGAAAAAAAAAAAAAAAAAAGAAGAAGAAGACCTAAATGAAAGATCTCTGTGAGTGAGATCCCAGTGGAAAGAACAGGGCCATCAAAGAAGAAGGTACCTTTCTCTGAAGGGAAGAGAGAACTTCCACTTTGACTATGACCCTATCGGAATAAGACCAAAGTCAGCGAACTCCAAAGGCTTCCATAGCCCTGGCAACTCATGACTAGAGCCTAGAGAGATTACTGATGCCATGAACAGGAGTGTCAAATTGTTAAGTCAGCAACAGGAGTCACTATGCAATTACATCCCATGTGGAATCTGTCCTTAATGTGTTGTCTAATGTGCAGTGATGCTGTAACTAGTACTGAAACAGTATTTTTACACTTTGTGTTTCTGCGTGAGTACAAACTGATGAGATCTTTACTAATTATATACTGAATCAATCTTCTGTATATAAAGATAATTGAAAATGAAAAAAAAAAAAAAACCCTGGTGTTAAATTGGAAATGGCATAGAAAATTAATTAATTTTTAAAAAAATATCATGTAGGATCTCTGTCTTTAATGTGCTGTACACTGTTATTTAATGCTATAACTAGTACTCTAATGGTAGTTTTTTCACTTTGTGTTGCTATATGGGGGCAAACTGTTGAAATTGTTACCTAATATATACTAAACTGATCTTCTGTATATAAAGAGAATTGAAAATGAATCATGATGTGATTGGAAGGGGAGAGGGAGCGGGAAAGGGGAGGGTTGTGGGTGGGAGGGAAGTTTTGGGAGGGGGAAGCCATTGTAACCCATAAGCTGTACTTTGGAAATTTATATTCATTAAATAAAAGTTTAATAAAAAATCAAAAAAAGAAGTATTTGAGGTTTTAGAACCACAATTTAATTATGAGAATTGAAAAAATAATAAAATATTTAATGGCAATTTCCAAAAATTCTATCCACATTTTAATTTCTCCACTTATAGTGTGTTTCTTTTCTTCTTTTCTTTCTTTTTTTTGGACAGGCAGAGTTAGGCAGTGAGAGCGTGAGAGTGAGAGAGAGAGACAGAGAGAAAGGTCTTCCTTTTTCCATTGGTTCACACCCCAAGTGGCCGCCATGGCCGGTGCGCTGCGCTGATCCAAAGCCAGGAGCCAGGTGCTTCCTCCTGGTCTCTGATGCGAGTGCAGGGCCCAAGGACCTGGGCCATCTTCCACTGCACTCCTGGGCCACAGCAGAGAGCTGGACTGGAAGAGGAGCAACTGGGACAGAATCCAGCACCCCAACCAGGACTAGAACCTGGGGTGCCGGTGCCACAGGTGGAGGATTAGCCAAGTGAGCTGAGGTGCTGGCCAACTTATAGTATGTTTCTTTCAAATGTATTTGCCAAGCCAGGAATTAATGAGGAATTGGAATATTATGTGAGCACTTCATGTGGTTAGACAAGTTTTTATGTATCCCTGCTGTATCCTAAGAGGTTGATTTTCCAGCAAATTTCTTCCTAATGGAGGTGTGCACTGTTTTACAGGGAAAGTTGCTTCATTAGCACATGATGTCAACAGGGAAAGATCATGAAAAGTCTCCTTTATTTTCCTTCTCAGCATATGCCATTGCAACCACCCCACCATCTTTAAAGAATTTCTGGTCCTGAAGCTGTCCTCATATTGCTCAAGGACTGTGTGATTGGTTTCTATGTCTGTGAATGTTAGTGTGGGGGTAAAAGGAACTTTGGAGAGCAGGACAGGTTCCTGTCTCTTGTTGGCATAGGTGCAGATGTAGATTGGAGGCGTTATAATCTCTCATTCAGGTACACCCTATAGACCTTGGCTGGTTCAGGAAGGGATACCAATGGTAGATCCTCAGTTCCAAAGACATAGAAGAAATGAATAATGTTGAATTTTCAAGGATTTTTTTTTTTTGTCAGAAGATGAGGGGCTGGCGCTGTGGCTCAGTGGGTTAACGCCCTGGGCTGAAGTGCCAGCATCCCATATGGGCGTCGGTTTTAATCCTGGCTGCCCCACTTCTGATCTAGCTCTCTGCTGTGGCCAGGGAAAGGAGTAAAAGATAGCCCAAGACCTTCGGCCCCTACACCCATGTGGGAGACCCAGAAAAAGCTCCTGGCTCCTGGCTTCAGATCAGCACAGCTCCATTGTGGCCATCTGGGAAGTGAAACAGTGGATGGAAGACCTCTCTCTCTCTCTCTCTACCTCTCTCTGTAACTCTGCCTGTCAAATAAATAAAAATAAATCTTAAAAAAAAAAAGGTATATGAGGTGTCTGACAGAAGACCAATGGGTCTCCAGATATACAGAAAGGGGTTCTAAAATTTCTGTAGACAACTGGTCTCATACAAGATGGCCGTGGGATGTAGATGGATATTCAGACCATTTGAGCTGAATTGTATATGAGCTGAATGTAGGTTGCACCTCTGTCACTGTTTACTCATCTTTAAGATGAGTATAGCAATAATATTAGTGAAATGTCCTTATTGTGAGATGTGTGCCGGCTGACTTACACTGTATTGCAATTGCATTTATGGGGTTTCTGGTGTATCTCCTTTAAATGAAGTTTCTGGTTTCCTGCACTGTATAGCCTGTCAATAGCTACTCATTTGAGGTTACAGAACTTATACATTGCATAGTTTCTGGGAACATTGAAGTTTGGGTACTGGGGAACAGTCCCATTTCCTTTGGAAGTGAGAAGTTGTTATGGTATTTGAAGAAGAGAGCTCAATAAATAGGAATATTTTCTAACAGAATACAACTTAATACTCTCTGAGATAACACCTTAAGACTAAGAGCAGGAGGGTTGTGGGTGGGAGGGAAGATTTGGGAGGGGGAAACCATTGTAACCCATGAGCTGTACTTTGGAAATTTATATTCATTAAATAAAAGTTAAAAAAAAAAAAGACTAAGAGCAGAGACAAGAGTCATTAAAAAGTAAAGATCCTAGTTGCATTGTCCAAGCGGTTATGGATCATACTGACCAGAGTGAACAAGATATACTTGATATTAACTTACCTCATCCATTAGTTTTCAAGGCTTGGTGGTAATAGAAGTTCTGGACCAGCATTCAAAAGAGAGTTGTGAATGGATTAGAAAGACAGTGGTCTTAATGGTGCAGCCTGGGGTAGAGGGATAACCTCTCCTATCTGAGAGTCACCATCTGCATTGCTTCCTACCACATGCCCATTAATTCATTCCACTATCATGATCTCTAGAAATGGAGGTCTGTGAAACCTACTCTGTCATATACTTGGTACCTGGGCTATGCTGCCCCCTGTATTCCTTTTCTCTTTATCTTTTATTTAATAAATATAAATTTTCAAAGTACAGCTTTTGTATTACAGTGGCTTCCCCCCCATAACTTCCCTCCCACCCACAACCCTCCCATCTCCCACTCCCTCTCCCATTCCATTCACATCAAGATTCATTTTCAATTCTCTTTATGCACAGAAGACCAATTTAGTATATATTAAGTAAAGATTTCAACAGTTTGCACCCACACAGAAACACAAAGTGTAAAGTACTGTTTGAGTACTAGTTATAGCATTAATTCACATTGAACAACACAATAAGGACAGAAATCCTACATGGGGAATAAGTGCACAGTGACTCCTGTTATTGATTTAACAATTGACACTCTTGTTTATGGCCTCAGTAATCACCCTAGGCTCTTGTCATGTGTTGCCAAGGCTATGGAAGCTTTTTGAATTCTCCAACTATAATCTTACTTAGACAAAGTCATAGTCCAAGTGGAAGGTCTCTCCTCCCTTCAGAGAAAGGAACCTCCTTCTTTGATGGCCCATTCTTTCCACTGAGATCTCACTCACAGAGATTTTTCATTTAGGTGTTTTTTTTTTTTTTTTTTTTTTTTTTTGCTGGATTGTCTTGGCTTTCCATCCCTAAAATACTCTTATGGGCTCTTCAGCCAGATCCGAATGCCTTATGGGCTGATTCTGAGGCCAGAGTGCTGTTTAGGACATCTGCCATTCTATGAGTGTGCTGTGTATCCCGCTTCCCATGTTGGATCATTCTCTCCTTTTTAATTCTCAGTTAGTATTAGCAGACACTAGTCTTGCTTATGTGATCCCTTTGACTCTTTATCCTATCATTATGATCAATTCTGAACTGAAACTGATCACTTGGACTAGTGAGATGGCATTGGTACATGCCACCTTGATGGGATTGAATTGGAATCCCCTGGCACGTTTCTAACTCTACCATTTGATGCAAGTCAGATTGAGCATGTCCCAAATTGTTGCTCTCCTCCCTCTCTTATTGCCCCTCTTATATTTAACAGAGGTCACTTTTCAGTTCAATTTAAACACCTAAGAATAATTATGTGTGAATTACAGAGGTCAACCAATAGTATTAAGTAAAACAAAGAACTACTAAAAGGGATAAAGTATTAAGTTGCTCATCAACATTCAGTACAAGGGGTGAGCAAGTCACTGTTTCTCATAGTGTCCATTTCACTTCAACAGGCTTCCTTTTAGTGGTCGGTTAATTGCCACTGATCAGGGAGAACATATGATATTTGTCTCTTTGGGACTGGCTTATTTCACTCTGCATGATGTTTTCCAGATTCCTTAATCTTGTTGCAAATGACTGGATTTCATTGTTTTTTTTTTACTGCTTTATAGTATTCTATAGAGTACATGTCCCATAATTTCTTTATCCAGTCTACTGTTGATGGGCATTTAGGTTGATTCCATGTCATAGCTATTGAGAATTGAGCTGCAATAAACATTAAGGTTCAGACAGCTTTGTTATGTGCCAATTTAATTTCCTTTGGGTAAATTCCAAGGAGTGGGAGGGCTGGGTTGTATGGTAGGGTTATATTCAGGTTTATGAGGAGTCTCCAGACTGACTTCCATAGTGGTTTTACCAGTTTGCTTTCCCACCAACAGTGGGTTAGTGTCCTTTTTCCCCACATCCTCGCCAGCATCTGTTGTTGGTAGATTTCTGTATGTGAGCCAATCTAACTGAGGTGAGGTGAAACCTCATTGTGGTTTTGATTTGCATTTCTCTGATTGCTAGTGATCTTGAACATTTTTTCATGTGTCTGTTGGCCATTTGGATTTCCTCTTTCAAAAAATGTCTCTTGAGGTCCTTGGCCCATCTCTTAAGTGGGTTGTTTGTTTTGTTGTTGTGGATTTTCTTGATTTCTTTATAGATTCTGGTTATCAACCCTTTATCTGTAGTATAGTTTGCAAATATTTTTCCCATTCTGTTGGTTGCCTCTTCACTTTCCTGACTGTTTTTTTTTGAAGTACAGAAACTTCTCAATTTGATGCAATCCCAATTGTTAATTTTGGCTTTGATTGCCTGTGCCTCTGCGGTCTTTTCTAAGAAGTCCTTGTCTATGTTTATATCTTGCATGGTTTCTCCAATGTTCTCTAATAATTTGATGGTTTCAGGTCATAGATTTAAGTCTTTAATCCATGTTGAGTGAATTTTTGTGTAAGGTGAAAGGTATGGGTCTTGCTTCAAGCTTCTGCATGTAGAAGTCCAGTTTTCCTAGCACCATTTATTGAATAGACTGTCCTTACTCCAGGTATTGGTTTTGGATCCTTGATCAAGTATAAGTTGGCTGTAGATGTTTGGATTGATTTCCAGCAATTCTATTCTGTTCCATTGATCTATCCATCTGTTTCTGTACCAGTACCATGCTGTTTTGATGACTATTGCCCTGTAGTATGTCCTGATATCTGGTATTGTGATGCCTCTGGCTTTGTTTTTGTTGTACAAGATTGCTTTAGCTATTTGAGGTCTTCTATGTCTCCATATGAATTTCAGCATCATTTTTTGCAGATCTGAGAAGAATGTCTTCAGTATTTTGATTGATATTGCAATGAATCTATAAATCGCTTTTGGAAGAATGGACATTTTGATGATATTGATTCTTCCAATCCATGAGAATGGAAGATTTCTCCATTTTTTGGTATTCTCTTCTATTTCTTGCTTTAAGATTCTGTAATTTTCATCATAGAGATCTTTAACATCCTTGGTTAAGTTTATTCCAAGGTATTTGATTATTTTTGTAGCTATTGTGAAGGGGGTTGATCTTAGTAGTTCTTTCTCAGCTGTGGAATTGCCTGTGTTATACAAAGGCTGCTGATTTTTGTGCATTGATTTTATATCGTGCTACTTTGCCAAACTCCTTTATGCGTTCCAATAGTCTCTTAGTAGAGTCCTTTGGATCCCCTAAATAAAGAATCATATTGTCTGCAAAGATGGAAAGTTTGACTTCTTCCTTCCCAATTTGTGTCCCTTACTTTCTTTTTCTTGCCTAATGGCTCTGGCTAAAACTTCTAGAACTATATTGAATAGCAGTGGTGAGAGTGGGCATCCCTGTCTGGTACCTGATCTCAATGGAAATGCTTCCAACTTTTCCCCATTCAATAGGATGTTGGCCATGGGTTTTTCATATATTGCTTTGATTGTATTGAGGAATGTTCCTTCCATACCCAGTTTGCTTAGAGTTTTCATCATGAAAGGGTGTTGTATTTTATCAAATGCTTTGTCTGCATCTATTGAGATAATCATGGTTTTTCCTCTGCAGTTTGTTAATGTGGTGTATCACATTGATTGATTTGCAAACATTGAACCATCTCTGCATACCAGGGATAAATCCCACTTAGTCTGGGTGGCTGATCTTTCTGATGTGTTATTGCATTCTATTAGCCAGGATTTTATTGAGGATTTTTGCGTCTGTGTTCATCAGGGATATTGGTCTGTAATTTTCTTTCAGTGATGCATGTTGTTCAATCTCCATGTGTTTGCATATGCTTTCAGGATTCCTGAGTTGCTAATTTCTCACTTCATTTCACTGTGGTCTGAGAAGCTGCATCCTATGCTTTTAATTCTTTTCAATTTGCTGAGACTTGCTTTATGGCCTAGCATGTGGTCAATCCTGGAGCAGGTTCCATGCACTGCTGAGCAGAATGTAAATTCTTTAAGTGTAGGATTGAAAGTTCTGTAGATATCTGTTAGATCCATTTGGGCTATAGTGTTGATTAAATCTGCTGTTTCCTTGTTGATCTTCTGTCTGGTTGAACTTTCTATTTCTGAGAGTGGAGTATGAAGTCCCCCACTACTATTGTATTGGAGTCTATGTCTCCCTTTTGAGTCCCTTAACATATATTTTAAATAAACTAGTGCCCTGTAATTAGGTGCATATACATTTATAATAGTTACATCTTCCTGTTGAATTGATCCCTTAATCATTATATAGTGCCCCTCTTTGTCTCAATAGTTTTTGTGTTAAAGTTTATTTTGTCTGATATTAAGATGGCTACACCAGCTCTTTTTTCATTTCTGTTGTCATGTAATATCTTTTTCCAGCCTTTCACTTTCAGTGTGCATGCATCTTTGTTGGAAAGATGTGTTTCTTGTGAGCAGCAAATAGATGGGTTTTGTTCCTTAATCCATTCAGCCAGTCTGTGTCTTTTAACTGGAGAGGTATGGCCATTAACAGTCAATGTGACTGTCGATAAGTAGTAACTTTGTCCTGCCATTTTCCCAAAGGTATTTCTAATATGTGTTTTGAACTTCATGTGATCTTTTATTGGGAGGTTTTCTTCCTTTACCTTCTTTCATATTGATGGCTGTGTTTCTATGTGTAACACATCTTTAAGCATCTTTTGCAGGGCTGGAGGAGTGGAAACAAATTCTTTCAATTTCTGTTTGCTATGAAAGGTTTCTATTTCACCTTCATTCACAAATGAGAGCTTTGCGGGATATGATATTCTGGGCTGGCAGTTTTTCTCTCTTAGTACCTGGGCTATATCTTGCCATTCCTTCCTAGCCTGTAGGATTCCTGATGAGAAGTCTGCTGTGAGTCTAATTGGAGATCCTCTAAGAGTTTTCTGACATTTCTCCCTTGCACATTTTAGAATCTTTTCTTTATGTTTCACTGTAGTGAGTTTGATTACAATGTGTCGTGGTGAGGATCTCTTTTGGTCAAGTTTATTAGGGGCTCTATGAGCTTCCTGTACTTGGATGTCTCTGTCCTTCTCCAAACCTGGGAAGTTTTTTGCTAGTATCTCACTAAAAAGGCCTTCTAATCCTTTCTCTCTCTCCATGCCTTCAGGAACTCCTAGAACCTGAATGTTGGTTTTTTTTTTAATAGTATCCTGTAGATTCCCAACAATATTTTTTTGGATTTCTAATTTCTTCTTCATTTCTTTGGTTTGACTGTATACTTTCCTGTGCTCTGTCTTCTAAGTCCGATATTCTCTCTTCTGCTTCACTGATTCTTTTTTTAAGGCTCTCAAATGCATTTGTCATTTGATCTATTGAATTCTTCATTTCATTTTAATTTCTCTTCACTATCACAATTTGATGTTCTACTACTTGCTTCATTTCATTTTGATTTCTCCTTAAGATTCCATTTTCATGAGAGATATTTTCTACCCTGCCCAGTAAGGATTTCTGTAGTTCAAGAATTTGTGAGAACTTCCAAGTGTTCTTATCATAAATTTTTTTAGATCTGCTTCTTGCATTTCTTCTATCTCACCACCTTTATAATCTTGAATTGGGGTGTCTTATTCATTTGGGGTATCATAATGTCTTTCTTGTTCTTCTTTCCTTAGTTTCTGCATTTGTTGCTTGGTAGTGTGGATATATTCTTTGGTTTCTTTTTTTTTTTTTTTTTGATGTGGTGATTTTTCTCATGATACTATGACTTGATTAAGCGGACTGTCTGCTTTTGATGGATCCTTAGAGGCTTGTGATGGGTGTGGCCAGAGACCTCTGTTTGGTTCTTCAGTGTTAAGGGTGACACACCCAGGTAAGGCATGGTAAATTTTCAATTTTCTCTCTTTCTCTCTCTCTCTCTCTCTCTCTCTCTCTCTTTTTTTTTTTGATTCAGAAGGGATTAATTCTGCCCAGCTGAGCAGAATTGAAGGCAGTCAGTGTCTGAGCTCTGGCCCCTGTGGGTATTATATTCGTCTGCTCTACCCCAAGGACCACACAAAGGGTCTGTGCAGTCCTCAGTGTAAGCTCAGTTTCCCCTTCAATCTCCCACCAGCTTGCTAAGGTTACCAAATATGAGGCATTTCCTGAGAGTACTCACTCTCAGGCACTCCATGAATTCTCCCATACACCTTCAGTTTTTTTTTTTTTTTTTTTCAGTCACAGTTCATAAGCTCCACTTTTCACTAGGTCCTAACCTCCTGTTATTTCTCCTCACCAGAGTCAGGTTTTTCTGCTTATTTGAGGGTGGGTGCAGCCCTGAGGTGGTGCAGCTTTTATGTATGTCCAAAATGGTGCCTGCTCTTTGTCTTGCTTGCCTTTGTAAGGTGAGTGGAGAGAATCGTATCCATATGGGTCCCTTTTATTTTATTTTTTATATTATTTTATTTTTTTTTTCTCTCTTCTAGTTAGCCTGTTGGACTTTCCCCCACAGGGCTTCAAACCTCGTTCCCTCTAGGCTCTTACTGCCACTTCCCCACCTGTGTCTTGGGCTACTGAGGCTTTGCCTCACCTCCCTTTCCAGTGCTGCTGTGTGGACTCGGCAGCTGGGGTCCTAATCTGTGGGCACCCATGCCCTCCACATAGATCCACTATGTCCCACTAGTTCCAGAAGAGTTTCCTCTGCAGTTTTTTTTCCCTAACTCTTCCCTGAAACTACAGTATCTCCACTTTTATTAAACTATCTTTTCCCAGACTATCAGTGTGCTCTCTTCCTATTCCACCATCTTGGAGGACTCCTGCCCCCTGTATTCTAATAGTCCTTCCTGGTAGCTCAAGGAAGTTTTGCCAGTATCTCTGTCAAAAAGATGAAACAAATTGTTTTTCAGGAGAAAAGTGCTTTTTTTTTAACTTTTATTTAATGATTATAAATTTCCAAAGTACAGCTTATGGATTACAATGACTCCCCCCAATAACTTCCCTCCCACCTGCAACCCTCCCCTTTCCCAATCCCTCTCCCCTTCCATTCACATCAAGATTCATTTTCAATTCTCTTTATATACAGAAGTTCAGTTTAGTATATATTAAGTAAAGATTTCAACAGTTTGCCCCCCCCATAGCAACACAAAGTGAAAAAATACTGTTAGAGTACTAGTTATAGCATTAAATAAGAGTGTACAGCACATTAAAGTCAGAGATCCTACATGATATTTTTTTAAAAATTAATTAATTTTCTATGCCATTTCCCAATTTAACACCAGGTTTTTTTTTTTCATTTTCAATTATCTTTATATACAGAAGATCGATTCAGTATATGCTAAGTAAAGATTTCATCAGTTTGCACCCACACAGAAACACAAAGTGTAAAAATACTGTTTTAGTACTAGTTATAGCATCACTTCACATTGGACAACACATTAAGGACAGATCCCACATGAGACATAAGTACACAGTGATTCCTGTTGTTGACTTAACAATTTGACACTCTTGTTTATGGTGTCAGTAATCTCCCTAGGCTCTAGTCATGAGTTGCCAAGGCTATGGAAGCCTTTAGATTTCACCAACTTTGATCTTATTCGACAGGGTCATAGTCAAAGTGGAAGTTCTCTCCTCCCTTCAGAGAAAAGTACTTCCTTCTTTGATGGCCCCATTCTTTCCACTGGGATCTCACTCACAGAGATCGTTCATTTAGGTCTTCTTCTTCTTTTTTTTTGCCAGTGTTTCTTGGCTTTCCATGCCTACAATACTCTCATGGGCTCTTCAGCCAGATCTGAATGTCTTAAGGGCTGATTCTGAGGCCAGAGTTCTGTTTTGGAAATCTGCCATTCTATGAGTCTATTGTGTATCCCACTTCCCATGTTGGATCGTTTTTTCCCTTTATGATTCTATCAGTTAGTATTAGCAGATACTTGTCTTGTTTGTGTGATCCCTTTGACTCTTAGACCTATCATAGCCATCAGTTGTGAACTGAAATTGATCACTTGGACTAGTGAGATGGCATTGGTACATGCCACCTTGATGGGTTTGTATTGGAATCCCGTGGCACATTTCTAACTCCACCATTTGGGGCATGTCCGATTGAGCATGTCCCCGATTGTACATCTCCTCCCTCTATTTTTCCCACTGTTATATTTAACAGGGATCACGGAAAGTGCTTTGTGTAGTGTCACATGATTTGTAAATACCTGGCACTGTAACTTCTGTCTAATGTTCTCTATCTTGCCACACTTAATTAAAAAACATTTTATTTTTCATATCCATTTCAGAAATTGTCACCAGTTCAAACAGTACTGCTTTAGACAACTTTCATGAGCATGTCTTCCCTTTTGCTACTAATGCTATATTTGGAGTGTGTGACTTCAAAAAGCATATCATGAGGCTGGTGCTGTGGCACAGTGGGTTAATGCCCTGGCCTGAAGTGCTCACATCCCATATTGGCATGGGTTCAAGACTCAGCTGCTCCACTTTTGATCCAGCTCTCTGCTATGGCCTGGAAAAGCAGTAGAAGATGGTCCAAGTCCCTGGGTCCCTGCACCCATGTGGGAGACCTGGGTCCTGGCGTTAGTTGGTGCAGCTCTGGCCATTGCTGCCATTTGCAGAGTGAGCCATCGGATGGAAGACCTCTCTCTCTCTCTCTCTCTCTCTCTCTACCTCTACCTCTACCTCTCCTCTCTCTGTGTAACTTTGACTTTCAAATAAATAAATCTTTAAGAAAAACAAAAAACATATCATAAAAATTTTCTCCCTTTCAGTCATTCTTCTTGAACAATATGCAGTATACATGCAGCTACAGAAAATTACTGTGAACCTTTATCTTGCTTTCTGAGATAGTAAAATTATATTAAATTAGATTTCATGTGATAATAAGCTTCTTAAAATATAAACTCAAAGTACACAATGACCATATATAAGCTGAAATGTGAAGACCAATCTTATGGTCTCCAGATAATTTATTTGTGTGAATCTCAGGACTTTTTTTTTTTTTTTTTTTTTTTTTTTTTAGTATTAACAGCTTTTCTAAGGTCTAATTGATAGGCAAAGATTGTGTTTATAGCAGATTTTTTCTAAGTTTTTAAAACGTTTATTTGAAAATATTGTATATAGAGGAGAGAACCAGAGAGATCTTCCTTCTGCTTGTTCACATCACAGATGGCCGCATTGAGCAGGGCCGGGACAGAATGAGGCAAGGAACCAAGATCTTCATCTGGGTCTCTCACATTGGTAGCATTTGCCCAAGTATTTGGATCATCTTCCATTGCTTTTCTCAGGCCATCAGCAGGAAGCTGGATTAAAAGCAGAACAGTCAGAACATGAACCAGTGCTCATATGGGGTGCTTGTATTGCAGGTGGCAGATTTACTTGCTATGTGACAATGCTGGCCCTGTTTTATGGGAACTTCTAAATGAAATTTTGAAGTTGTATGCATTGTAGTTTGCATGTAATTCAACTTTCTGCCATACTTACTGATATATATCAGCATTTGATGTAGGACAAATCAGAAAACACAATGGCTTAACAAATAGCCATTTGATTTGGAGTTCTGACTCTGAGTTATGGGCTGCACTCAGCTGGGCAGTTCCTATCTTTTTTTTTTTTTTTTTTTTGACAGGCAGAGTTAGTGAGAGAGAGAGTCAGAGAGAAATGTCGTCCTTCCAGTGGTTCACCCCCCAAGTGGCCACTATGGCCGGCATTCTGTGCCGATCCAAAGCTAGGAGCCAGGTGCTTCCTCCTGGTCTCCCATGTGGGTGCAGGGCCCAAGCATTTGGGCCATCCTCCATTGCCTTCCCAGGCCACAGCCGAGAGCTGGACTGGAAGGGGAGCAACTGGAACAGAACCAGTGCCCCAACCTGGACTAGAATGCAGAGTGCCAGTGCTGCAGGTGGAGGATTAGCCTAGTGAGCTGTGGCGCCAGCCTATATACTATCTCTTCAATAGGCAGGCCCCAGGGTTTTTCAGAAGATAACTGTCAGAAAAAGAAAATATGAGAAGGCAAATACTTTACAAATTATCTATTTCTGGGGCTGGTTCTGTGGCATAGCAGGTAAAGCCACCACCTACAGTGCCAGCATCTCATATGGGTGTCAGTTCGAGACTCGGCTGCTCTACTTCTGATGTAGCTCTTTGCTATGGCCTGGGAAAACAGTAGAAGATGGTCCAAGTCCTTTGGCCCCTGCTCCCTTGTGGGAGACCTGGAAGAAGCTCCTGGCTCATATCTTTGGATCTACACAGCTCCAGCCATTGCAGCCATGTGGAGAGTGAACCTGCAGTTCAAAGACCTCTCTTTCTCCTTTCCTCTCCCCCCCTTCCCCTTCTCTCTTCTCTCTCTCTCTCTCTCTCTCTCTCCCCCTCTCTCCTCTCTCCTCTCTCTCTCTCTCTCTCTCTTTTTCTCTGCCTCTCCTTTACTCTTTGTGTAACTCTTTCAAATAAATAAATCTTTTAACAAATTTTATAATTCTATCACATTTACTGGTATGTCATGGGGTAAGTCAAGTGAAATTCAGGGTCTTTTTTTTTTTACATTGTAAATATTTATATATATGAACTTTGTTTTTCATTTATTAAACTTTTATTTAATGAATATAAATTTCCAAAGTACAGCTTATGGGTTACAATGGCTTCCCCCTTCCCATAACTTCCCTCCTACCCGCAACCCTCCACTTTCCCGCTCCCTCTCCCCTTCCATTCACATCAAGATTCATTTTCAATTCTCTTTATATACAGAAGATCAGTTTAGTATATATTAGGTAAAAACTTCAATAGTTTTCCCCCATATAGCAACACAAAGTGAGAAAAATAGTGTTGGAGTAATAGTTATAGCTTTAAATAACAGTGTACAGCACATTAAAGACAGAGTTCCTACATAATATTTTTTCAAAAAAAATAATTTTCTATGCCATTTCCAATTTAACACCACGGGGTTTTTTTTCATTTCCAATTATCTTTATATACAGAAGATCGATTTTGTATATAATTAGTAAAGATCTCATCAGTTTGTACCCACACAGAAACACAAAGTGTAAAAATACTGTTTCAGTACTAGTTATAGCATCACTTCACATTCGACAACACATTAAGGACAGATCCCACATGGGATGTAAGTCCACAGTGACTCCTGTTGCTGACTTAACAATTTGACACTCCTGTTCATGGCCTCAGTAATCTCCCTAGGGTCTAGTCATGAGTTGCCAGGGCTATGGAAGCCTTCATAGTGGGCTGACTTTGATCTTATTCCGATAGGGTCATAGTCAAAGTGGAAATTCTCTCCTCCCTTCAGAGAAAGGTACCTCCTTTGATGACCCATTCTTTCCACTGGGATCTTACTCACAGAGATCTTTCATTTAGGTCTTCTTCTTTTTTTTTTTTTTTTTTCTTTTCCATGGTATCTTGGCTTTCCATGCCTACAATACTCTCATGGGCTCTTCAGCCAGATCCGAATGCCTTAAGGGCTGATTCTGAGGCCAGAGTGTTGCTTAGGACATCTGCCATTCTATGAGTGTGCTGTGTATCCCGCTTCCCATGTTGGATCATTTTTTTCCCTTTTTGATTCTATCAGTTAGTATTAGCAGATACTTGTCTTGTTTGTGTGATCCCTTTGACTCTTAGACCTATCAGAGCCATCAATTGTGAACTGAAATTGATCACTTGGACTAGTGAGATGGCATTGGTACATGCCACCTTGATGGGATTGTATTGGAATCCACTGGCGCATTTCTAACTCCACCATTTGGGGCAAGTCCGATTGCGTATGTCCCCAATTGTACATCTTCTTCCTCTCTTTTTCCACTCTGAAATTTAACAGGGATCACTTTTCAGTTAAAATTTAAACACCTAAGAATAATTGTGTGTTAATTACAGAGTTCAACCAATAGTACTAGAACAACAACAATAAGAACAACAAATACTAAAAAGGATTAAGTATTACATTGTACATCTAGAGTCAGGATAAGAGCTGATCAGGTCATTGTTTCTTATAGTGTCCATTTCACTTCAACAGGTTTCCCCTTTGGTGCTCAGGGAAAACAAATGATATTTGTCTCTTTGGGACTGGCTTAATTCACTCAGCATGATGTTTTCCAGATTCCTTAATCTTCTTGCAAATGACCGGGTTTCATTGTTTCTTACTGCTGTATAGTATTCTATGGCGTACATGTCCCATAATTTCTTTATCCAGCCAACTGTTGATGGGCATTTGGGTTGGTTCCAGGTCTTAGGTATTGTGAATTGAGCTGCAAGAAACATTAATGTGCAGATGGCTTTTTTCATTAGCCAAATTAAGTTCCTTTGGGTAAATTCCAAGGAGTGGGATGGCTGGGTTGTATGGTAGGGTTATGTTCAGGTTTCTGAGTAATCTCCAGACTGAATTCCATAGTGGCTTAACCAGTTTGCATTCCCATCACAGTGGGTTAGTGTCCCTTTTTCCCCACATCCTCTCCAGCATCTGTTGTTGGTAGATTTCTGAATGTGAGCCATTCTCACCGGGGTGAGGTGAAACCTCATTGTGGTTTTGATTTGCATTTCTCTGATTGCTAGTGATCTTGAACATTTTTTCATGTGTCTGTTGGCCATTTGGATTTCCTCTTTCAAAAAATGTCTCTTGAGGTCCTTGGCCCATCTCTTAAGTGGGTTGTTTGTTTTGTTGTTGTGGATTTTCTTGATTTCTTTGTAGATTCTGGTTATCAACCCTTTATCTGTAGTATAGTTTGCAAATATTTTTTCTCAGGGTCTTTTTTTTAAAAGATTTATTTTCTTTTAAAGAGTTACACACAGAGAGAGGGAGATGCAAAGAGAGAGAGAGAGAGAGAGAGAGAGAGAGAGAGAGAGATCTTCCATCTAACGGTTCATTCCCCAGTTTGCTGCAATGGCAGAGTTGTGCCAATCCAAAGCCAGGATCTAGGAGCTCCCACATGGGTACAGTGGCCAAAGGACTTGGGCCATGTTCTACTGCTTTCCCATGCCATAGCAGAAAGCTGGATCAGAAGTGGAGCAGCTGGCAATCAAACTAGTGCCTATATGGGATGCTGTTTGCAGGCAGCAGCTTAACCCGCTAGGCCACATTGCCAGCCCCAATCCAGGGATTTGTGAAGGGAAAAGGTCTATTTAGAATCATTACTGGTAAAGAGCACTGCATTAAATATACATTATGTGTATTTGTTAACTTTTTTTAATGTAACCTTTAATAACAACATAATGTTTATCTCTGATAATCATTTATTTGAACACTCTTATCATTTCTTTTTACTTTTACACTATTATTTTAAAAAATCTGTAGATAATGCTTTCATTAAACCAATGATAACTTCTGTTTAATCTCTGCCACATAATATAGGTGGGTGCATTTTCCTATGTGTTTCCATTTTTACAGGTTTATTCCTCCACAGTAAAGCTGGTGTTTTCTTGGTTAATGTATTTATTGTTATTTATGCATTCTATCATATTCTTTTTTTCCCACTGTTCAGTGCAGAAGGAAAGCACAGTTTTTTTTTTTTTTTAGATTTCATTTATTTATTGAAAGAGTTGCAGAGAAAGAGAGAGAGAGAGAGAGAGAGAGAGAGAGAGAGAGAGAGAGAGAAAGTCTTCTATCTGCTGGCTCACCCTCCAAATTACTGCAAAGGCTGGAGCAAGACCCAAGAGCTTCTGGGTCTCCCATGAAGGTGTAGGGGCCCAAGGACTTGGACCATGTTCCACTGCTTTCTCAGGACATAGCAGATAGCTAGATTGTACGTTGAGCAGGCAGGACTCAAACCAGCACCCATATGGAATGCTGGCACTGCAGGCAGCAGCTTTACCCATTATGCCACAGCGTTGGCCTCCAGAGTTTTCTTTGAACTCTTGTCATTCACCTTCTCTTCCAGGTATGATTCTGGGTCCTCCACATGTTTCTAAGAGGAAAGAAAATGAATATATCACCTGTAAGTGTTTTTTTTTTTTTTTTTTTTTTTAATTATCCCCCAGTTTGTCAGTACTTATTTTAGGTGTTTAATGCTAGTTTATTTATTTATTTTCTTTTTAGATTTTTTTTTAATTTATTTGAAAGCCAGAGTTACAGAGAGGCAGAGGGAGAGAGAGAGAGAGTCTTGCATCTGCTGGTTCACTCCCCAATTTGCCACAATGGCCAGAGTGGCACTGATCCAGAGCTAGAAGTGAAGAGCTTCTTCTGGGCCTCCCATATGGGTTCAGGGGCCCAAGGACTTAGGCCATCTTCTACTGATTTCCCAGGCCATAGTAGAGAGCTGGATTGGAAGGAAAGCCACTGGGACTTGAACTGGCACCAATATGGGATGCCAGCACTAAAGGCAGTGGCTTTACCTGCTATGCCACAGTGCTGGTCCCAGTATACTAGTTAATGAAAATGGAAAATATGGGGCTGGCTCTGTGGCTCAGTGGGTTAATGCCCTGGTCTAAAGCATTGGCATCCCATATGGGCACCGGTTTGAGACCCTGCTGTTCCACTTCTGCTCCAGCTCTCTACTATGGCCTGGGAAAGCAGTGGAAGATGGCCCAGGTCCTTGGGCCCCTGAACCCATGTGGGAGGCCCAGAAGAAGCTCCTGGTTCCTGGCTTCAGATTGGTGCAGTTCCAGCCATTGCAGCCAATTGGGGACTGAACCAGCAGATGGAAGACCTCTCTCTCTCTGTCTCTCCTCTCTCTGTGTAATTCTGACTTTCAAATAAATAAATAAATCTTTAAAAATTTTAAAATAGAAAAATAAACATAAAATTTGTTCTCATGGTATATACAGAAATGAATGATGAATTTGGCACAATTATGAATCATTACTGTCATCTATCATAATGCAGTTTGGTCTCTTGTCTTTCTGTTGCTATAGCAAAATATATATTTGTTACATGAATTGAGTTGAAACTAAGCACAATATGCTACATTTTTGGGGTCGTGTTGTCTGAAACAGTCTAAATGTAGATGATGTACTGAGCAGTGTTTTAGTGCTACCTATGAAGTAAACACTTAGCATTCTGCAAGTGGAAGAGTTACCTAGTGCTAAAACACAAATCAGTTAAGTTTGTTTTTGAATTGTTAGAGTAATGGAGTCCTTAATACCTTTGAGAAGCTGAATTGGATTCTGGAATAGAATAAGGAATGTGTGAAGAATCTACTGGAGGCTTATTTATTTATTTATTTATTTGACAGGCAGAGTGGATAGTGAGAGAGAGAGAGAGACAGAGAGAAAGGTCTTCCTTTGCTGTTGGTTCACCCTTTAATGGCCGCCGCGGCCAGTGCGCTGTGGCCGGCGCAACATGCTGATCCAAAGCCAGGAGCCAGATGCTTCTCCTGGTCTCCCTTGCGGGTGCAGGGCCCAAGGACTTGGGCCATCCTCCACTGCACTCCCGGGCCACAGCAGAGAGCTGGCCTGGAAGAGGGGCAACTGGGACAGAATCCAGTGCCCTGACCGAGACTAGAACCCGGTGTGCTGGCACCGCTAGGTGGAGGATTAGCCTGTTTAGCCACAGTGCCGGTCTGCAATACTGACTCTTGAATGGGCAATGTTAAGGAGAAGTATGTAGAAGCATTGAGAATAAAAGGCAAGAAATCATCAGTGAAACTGCAATGGGAATGAACAGAAAATAATTTCCAGGAAAACACCATGCATATCATTTCCAATATGTCAGAGAAAAAATATATTAAAAGACAGGGCAGACATTTAGCTTAGTGTTTATGATGCCACCTCAGAGTGTCTATGTTTGATTTCCAATGCGGGCTCTAGTTTTTAGCTCCCAGATAATGCAGACCTGGGGAAGCAATGGTGATGTCACTAATGAAGGAGGCCTAGATTCCATTCCTCAATCCTGGCTTCAGTCCTGCCCCACCTCTGTTTGGTGTGGTTATCTAGGAAGTGAATTAATGTGTCAAAGCTCTCTATCTCTCAGTACATCAACATTTTGCTCTATCAAGCTAATAAATATTTTTAAGTAAGAGAGAAAATACAGGTAAGACAAAGAATACAAATTAGCTTCTGCCCTTGTCTATGATTATTCTACTGATAAACAATTGAAATAACATTATACCTAATTACAGTGAAAGCAATGGAAATACTGCCCAAAACATTCAAATGATAAACATTTGAAATAACATTATACATAATTAAAGTGAAAGCAATGGAATTATTTGCCCAGAAAGAGAACCTGGGAATGTCTGCAGTACAATCTGCATTTGTGACTCACTGAGAAAAATGCTTAGAGATTTGTTTAAGAACCTGCAATAGTCACCAGAATTGTAATCCAGCAGGCTAAGCCTCCACTATCAATGCTGACATCCCATGTAAACAAAGGATTTGAGTCCTTGCTGCTCCACTTCCAATCTAGTTCCCTGCTAATCTGATTGAAAGAGCAGTGAAAATTACTTGAGTATTTGGACCCTTCCATCAATATGGGAGACCCACGGAGTCCCAGGCTCCTGGCTTTGACCTGGCCCAGTCCCAGCCATTGTGGGCATTTGGGAAATGAACAGTAGATAGAAGATATATCCTTTTGTCTCCCTGTCTCTCCCAATCTCTGTAAGTCTGCCTTTCAAATAAATAATCTTAAAAAATAGGCCAGCGCCTCCACCTTGCGGTGTAGTCAGTATTGCCCCTCTTTTAGCCTGCTGTGCAATTCCCCTTGACAGATGTGGCCTTTGTGATTTAAACCTCCTGTTTCCCTCCAGCTTGGGCATTTCTCACAGCCTGTAGATAATGGGTTTGACTCTGTTGAATGCTCTGTGTGGCTTTCTAAACACTCAACAAGTCTAATGTAAAACCATATCCTTCCTTTTTCCTTCATATTCATACACAACTGTCAGTGTTTGTTTTGTGACAGAGTTAACATGTTGACTGGAAGTGTAATGTTACAGGTGATGATAGCATTTGAAGACCTGGCTGTGTACTTTACCTGGGACGAATGGCAGAACATGAACAATGCTCAGAAAATCCTGTACAGAGATGTGATGCTGGAGACCTACAGCAGCCTCTTCTCCTTGGGTGAGTGACACCCATCACATTCCCATAGATAACATTTTCTTGCTATTTGACAAGCAAGGGAACACTTTATAATGTTTAATATTGGACAGGATTAGAATTTGAGTCCATGAATAATCTGAATATCTACCATCTAACAAAAGATTCAAATTGGAACATTTGTTGCATAGCTCCTTAACCAAGCTGTAGTCCTTCAAATAACCCAAGATAGTGATTTTACAAAGTCTTACTTTGTTTTCATTAATAGGGCACTGCATTACCAAACCTGACTTAATCTTCAAGTTGGAGCAAGGAGAAGAGCCATGGATGGTGGACAAATGCTTGAATCAGAGCCTTTCAGGTCAGTCTGCACATAAGAGACAGGGAGGCCAAAGCAGAAAGTGTGCATATGTTGACTAGTAGTCTTTCCATGAAATTTTCTCAAGCCTTACTCCTGCTGACAGCTGGTTTTGTGGATCAGACACAGGCATTTAGAGATACCAGTATCTTTTCTAAATTTTGTTCTTAGTGAAGATGTTCTTTGATTAAAAAAAAAAAAAATCCAGTCATTTCCTGATGTTACTAAGGCTTTTATTTAGGTTTGATACATTCCCCAAATTCTAACTTGTCCTTATCTATACTTTTATACCTTTTCCTTCATGCACTTATTAGTTCCTTCAGTGCTTGTTAGTTAGGCAACATACAGAAACTTATTTTTTTAATCTTAATGTTTCTGGTCTTTTTTTCTTTTTTTGACAGGCAGAGTGGAGAGTGAGAGAGAGAGACAGAGAGAAAGGTCTTCCTTTACCATTGGTTCACCTCCAATGGCCACAGCACACTGTGGCTGGCATACCACGCTGATCTGAAGCCAGGAGCCTTCTCCTGGTCTCCCATGCGGGTGTAGGGCCCAAGGACTTGGGCTATCCTCCACTGTACTCCCGGACCACAGCAGAGAGCTGGCCTGGAAGAGGGGCAACCGGGACAGAATCCGGTGCCCCAACTGGGACTAGAACCAGGTGTGCCAGTGTCACAGGCAGAGGGTTAGCCTATTGAGCCACGGTGCCGCCCTGTTTCTGTTGTTTTTTTTTTTTTTTTAAAGATTTATTTATTTATTTCAAAGTCAGAGAGAGAGAAGAAGGAGAGACAGAGAGTGAGAGGTCTTCCAGCCACTGGTTCACTTCCCAATTGGCTGTCATGGCTGGAGCTGTACTGATCTGAAGCCAGGAGCCAGGAGCTTCTTCCAGGTCTCCCACATGGGTACAGGGGTCCAAAGACTTGGGCCATCTTCTACTGCTTTCCCAGGCCATAGCAGGGTGCTTGATCAGAAGTGGAGCAGCTAGGACTTAAACTGGTGCCCATAAGTGATGTTGACACTGCAGGTGGTGGCTTTACCTGCTTTACCACAACGCCAGCCCCCGGAAACTTATTTCTAACTCGTTGCTCAGATTGAGTTCTCTCTCATGATTTTGCCCAGGCATAGAACTTGCTCAGGACTGAATCAATAAGTGTGAACTCTCTTTTTTAGTCTCTTTCTTTTTTTTTCCCTCTGTGCCTCTCAAATAAATAAGAAAATTATAGTCTGTTGGAAACATTTGAGGAGTGAGCCTATAGTTGGCAAACCTCTGTTTCAGTCTGTCTTTATCTTTCATTCTGTCTCTCTGACTCTCAAGTAAGCAAATAAGTAAATGCTAAAAGATGGTCATGTGGCCAGTGCTGTGGTGCAGTGAATTAAAACCCTAGGCTGAAGCACCAGCATCCCATATGGGCACCAGTTTGAGACACAGTTGCTCCACTTCCAAACCAGCTCTCGGCTATGGCCTGGGAAAGCAGTAGAAGATGGTCTAAGTCCTTGCACCCCTGCACCTGAGGGAGACCCAGAAGAAGTTCCTGGCTCCTGGCTTCAGATCAGCACAGTTCTGGCCTCTGTGGCCAATTGAGGAGTGAACCATTGGATGGAAGAGCTTACTCTCTCTTTGCCTCTCCTCTCTCTTGTAACTCTGACTTTCAATTAAATAAATAAATCTTAAAAAAAAAAAATGGTCATGAGTAAGCCTCTGTGTTGTGACATCATAAATTATGAAGCTAGGAATGACACTGTGGTGCAGTGTGTTAAAGCTCCAGCCTGCAGCACTAGCATTGCATATGGGTGCCATTTCAAGTCCCAGCTGGTCCTCTTCTAATCCAGCTCTCTGCTAATGCACCTGAGAAAAGAGAAGAGGTTGGCCCAAGTCCTTGGCCCCCTGTACCCATGTGCGAGACAGGAAAGACACTCCTGGCTCCTAACTTCATCTTGGCCCAGCATTGGTTTGTTGTGCCCATATGGGGAGTGAACCAGCATATGGAAGGCTTCTCTCTGTCTATCTCTTTCTATAATTCTAGCTTTCAAGTAAATAAAGTAAATCTTTGAAAGAAAAGAAATCATAAACTAAGCATGAACTTATATAAAACATGAAAATAAGTGATCCTAGACTCACCAAGAAAGTAATGAGCTTTTGAGACCCAAGGTCAAGTAGCCTCCTGGGTTTATGTTGAGTGGCTCAGATTTTGTTAAGGGTGGAGTTTGAAGTATGATTTCTCTCTTATTTTTCAGTATCATTGAAAAATAAGCAAATAAAAAGATAAGAAAAGCATAGGAAATGAAGCTTTCAGTGAAAATAGGAGGCAACTGATTAAAAGCATCTAGAAATTCAAATTATCACACAGGAATGTTTACAGAAAGAATCGAGAGGAGGTAACCAGCACTGATGATTTCGGAATGAGCTAGAAAACACTTTTCAAAGAAGATGAGCACATCCCAGTTTGCAGAAACAAATTCTTCAAACTGATTGGGAGTGTTTAACTAAAGTGGTATATTGGGACTTTTCTCTACCTGTTGTATTTCTGAGAGGCTGAAGGTGTTGGGTGTCCTTAGGAATTTGGGGAAGCTGGCATAGAGTAGAGACAAAGTAGTTTTTCATTTGAAAAATCCCACAAATGATGTTTACCTAGGAAGACTGAACATGAGACAATCTTAGATCCAAATCATACTCCTTAAATGCTGTCCTGCTTAAAGTACAGGCACATTTCACTCTTCTCCACCTGCAAGTAAATGATCAGTAAAACTTTTTCATGTTTATGGTTGAAATATCGGAGAATCAAAAAGCACACAATTTTTATAAAAATAAACTGGAGAAAAAGGACAGGGGAAAAATGGTTGCTAGGTAGTGGGTGAATATTTTTATTAAATATTTGTCCATTCTTTAAAATATTTTATAATTATTTCATCTTTGTGAAAGGCAGATGATAGAGAAGAAAGAGAGAGAAAGAGGCCCTCTATTAGCTCACTTCCCAGATGTCTGCAACACTTAAGTCTAACTAGTCTGAAACCAGAACTCTAGAATTCCTCTAGTCTTCCCTGGTGTCTCACAGGTTCCCAGGCACATGAAACATTATCTGCTTCCTTCCAGTTTACATAGGCAGAGATCTGTACTGAAAGCAGAGTAGCCAGGGCAGGCATCCCACACATCATAGCACAAATGTCATTCTACCATCCTTGACAAATTCCCATAGTAAAAAGGATCAGGTTTGAAGGAGAAAAACCATATAATGGTCACAAATAAATACCTCATACTGATTCTGTGAAAATCTTATGCCACTTGGATAACAAGTAACTTCATTCTCTTTACATGAGTATGCCAGGAGAAACAGTAACATGTGATTCAGTGACATGATTGCTTTTTTCTCATTTCAGTGGTCATGAAAATGGATGACCTGATTAAGATCAACCAGGAAAGTCAGGACAAAAATCTGAATCAGGATTTTATGAAAAATAACAAGACATCAGCTCACAAGAGAGTTGAATTAAGAAAAACCCTTAGTTTAAATTCAAGCCATATTCCAACAATGATTATTAAAAAGGGAATCTATTCAGGATTGAAGCCTGAGGAATGCAATAAATGTCACACTGTGTATCCCCACAGTGGGCCTGATCAACTACAGGCTGGAGAGAAATTTGATAACACTAAGATACCTGGAAAATCTCTCCAGTTCTGTGAGCCTCTTAGTCAGTATGACAATATCCACATCATGAAGCAGCCATTTGGACCCACTGGACAAGCAAAAGTCTTCACAAGAAAGATGTTCTGTAAATCTGAGAGGGTTCATATGGCAGAAAACTGTAATAAATCAACTGTCACTTTTGGAAAAGCAACTCAAATAGAAAAGGCTATCCATGAAAATTCTAGCCTCAATATGCATCAACAAACTCACACAAGAAAGAAATTTTATAAGTACATTAAGTATGTTGAACCTGTCATTCACCAGTCACATCTTGCAATAAATCACAGACTAAATACAAGGGAAAAACTTTACACATGTAACCCTTGTGGAAAATCACTCAGTATTAATTCACCTTATGAATGTAATGACTGTGGAAAAGCCTTTGGACAAAAGTCCGTCCTCAGGAAATGTCAACAAATTCACACAAGAGAGAAACCACATGAATGTAGTGATTGTGGAAAAGCCTTTACACAAAAGTCATACCTCATAAACCATCAGCGAATTCACACAGGGGAGAAACTTTATAAATGCCTTCATTGTGGAAGAGGCTTTCTGTGGAAGTCAGCCCTCATCATACACCAGAGAATTCACACAGGGGAGAAACCTCATGAATGTAATGACTGTGGAAAAGCCTTTGGATGCAAGTCACACCTCATCATACACCAGCGAATTCACACAGGGGAGAAACCTCATGAATGTAATGACTGTGGAAAAGCCTTTGGACGAAAGTCACACCTCATGAAACATCAGCGAATTCACACAGGGGAGAAACCTCATAAATGTAATGACTGTGGAAAAGCATTTGGACAAAAGTCACACCTCATCATACACCAGAGAATTCACACAGGGGAGAAACCCCATGAATGTAATGACTGTGGAACATCCTTTGGACACAAGTCACACCTCATGAAACATCAGCAAATTCACACAGGGGAGAAACCTCATGAATGTAATGACTGTGGAAAAGCCTTTGGATACAAGTCACACCTCATCATACATCAGAGAATTCACACAGGGGAGAGACCTCATGAATGTAATGACTGTGGAAAAGCCTTTGGATACAAGTCACACCTCATCATACATCAGAGAATTCACACAGGGGAGAAACCTCATGAATGTAATGACTGTGGAAAATACTTTGGACACAAGTCACACCTCACCATACACCAGCGAATTCACACAGGGCAAAAACCTCATGAATGTAATGACTGTGGAAAAGCCTTTGGACAGAAGTCACACCTCATGAAACATCAGCGAATTCACACAGGGGAGAAACCTCATAAATGTAATGACTGTGGAAAAGCCTTTGGACAAAAGTCAGACCTCATCATACACCAGAGAATTCACACAGGGCAGAAACCTCATAAATGTAATGACTGTGGAAAATCCTTTGGATGCAAGTCACACCTCATCATACACCAGCGAATTCACACAGGGGAGAAACCTTATGAATGTAATGACTGTGGAAAAGCCTTTGGACGCAAGTCACACCTCATGAAACATCAGCGAATTCACACAGGGGAGAAACCTCATGAATGTAATGACTGTGGAAAAGCCTTTGGACGCAAGTCAGACCTCATGAAACATCAGCGAATTCACACAGGGGAGAAACCTCATAAATGTAATGACTGTGGAAAAGCCTTTGGACGCAAGTCACACCTCATCATACACCAGCAAATTCACACAGGACAGAAACCTCATAAATGTAATGACTGTGGAAAAGCATTTGGACGCAAGTCAGACCTCATGAAACATCAGCGAATTCACACAGGGGAGAAACCTCATGAATGTAATGACTGTGGAAAAGCCTTTGGACGCAAGTCACACCTCATCATACACCAGCAAATTCACACAGGACAGAAACCTCATAAATGTAATGACTGTGGAAAAGCATTTGGACAAAAGTCAGACCTCATCATACACCAGAGAATTCACACAGGGGAGAAACCTCATGAATGTAATGACTGTGGAAAAGCCTTTGGACGCAAGTCAGACCTCATGAAACATCAGCGAATTCACACAGGGGAGAAACCTCATGAATGTAATGACTGTGGAAAAGCCTTTGGACGCAAGTCACACCTCATCATACACCAGCAAATTCACACAGGACAGAAACCTCATAAATGTAATGACTGTGGAAAAGCATTTGGACAAAAGTCAGACCTCATCATACACCAGCGAATTCACACAGGGGAGAAACCTCATGAATGTAATGACTGTGGAAAAGCATTTGGACAGAAGTCACACCTCACCATACACCAGCGAATTCACACAGGGGAGAAACCTCATGAATGTAATGACTGTGGAAAAGCCTTTGGACGAAAGTCAGGCCTCATCGTACACCAGCAAATTCACAAAAGGGAGAAACCTCATGAATGTAATGGTGATGGAAAGGCCTTTGGATGAAAGTCAGACCTCATGAAACATCAGAGAATTCACACAGGGGAGAAACCTCATAAATGTAATGACTGTGGAAAAGCATTTGGACGAAAGTCACACCTCATCGTACACCAGAGAATTCACATGGGACAGAAATCTCATGAATGTAATAACTGGCAAAGCCTTTGGACACAAGTCACACCTCATGAAACAACAGCGAATTCACACAGGGGAGAAACCTCATGAATGTAATGACTGTGGAAAAGCCTTTGGACACAAGTCATACCTCATATTACACTAGAGAATTCACACAGGGGAGAAACCTCATAAATAATGATTGTGGAAAAGCCCTTGGCCGTAAGTTAGGCCTCATGAAAAATCAGCGAAATCACACAGAGCAGAAACCTCATGAATGTAATGACTGTGGAAAAGCCTTTTGACAAAAGACAAAACTCATATCACAGCAGAGAATTCACACAGGGTAGAAAACTCATGATTGTAATAACTGTGGAAAGCATTTAGCCATAAGTCAACCTTCATCATGCATCAGGGAATTCACACAGGGCAGAAACCTTATGAATATAATGACTGGAAAAGCCTTTGTACAAAATCAAACCTCATAATGCACCAGAGAATGCACACAGTGTTGAAACTTCATGAATGTAATGACTGTGGAAAAACTTGATTTTAAATTCCAACTCCAAATGCATCAGAGGATTCACACAGGGAAATAACCTTATAAATGTAATGACTGCGTAAAAGCCTTTTTCTATAAGTTATATCAAAACAGAATTCACACAGGGCAGAAACCGTATAAATCTAATGAGTGTGGAAAAGCCTTTATAAATCATATGTTGTAAATCATAGCTCATATCACACCAGAGAATTCACATAGGAGAGAAACTTCATGAATGCAATGACTGTAGAAAAGCCCTTGGCGATAAGTCACATCTCAGAATGCATCAGAAAATTCACATGAAAAGAAACCTTTTGGACATAATGACTTGGAAAGCTTTTTCCCATAGTTCAGCCCTCATTGTACATCATCTAATTCATATGTGGGAAAACACTTTGTATATAATGCATATGGAAAAGCCTTTATCCATAAGTAACACCCCATAAAACATCAGAATTCACATGGGGGAGAAACCATATGAATGGAATGAGTGTTGGAAAACTATGCCAATATCACACAATATAACATCGAGAATTTATTTCATGGTGGAAATCTTGTAATAAATGTGGGAAAGCCTTTAGTCAGAAGGAATACCTCATAACACATGTAATTCAAACAAGGGATAGAAATTAAGAATATAATGAATGTGAAGGACTTTTTCCAAAATCAACATAACCATGTGACAGAGCCATTTGCTGGAAATTACATCCCATACAATAGGTACTCCCATAAGGAAGAAAGGTTGGGACCAGCGCTGTGGCACAGTAAGTTAAAGCCCTGGCCTGAAATGCCAGCATACCATGTGGGCACTGGTTCTAGTCCCAGTTGCTCCTCTTCTGATCCAGCTCTCTGCTATAGCCTGGGAAAGCAGTAGAAGATGGCCCTGCACCCATGTGGGAGACGCAGAAGAAGCTCCTGACTCCTGGCTTTGGATTGTGGCAGCTCCAGCCATTGCATCCATCCAGGGAGTGAACTAGTGGATGGAAGACCTCTTTCAGCTTCTCTGTCTCTCTATAACTCTTTCAAATAAATAAAGTAAATCATTAAAAAATGAAGAAGTTCGGAAATATTATTAGTGTTACAAAAAGCCATTTGTCAGAAATCGATCATTATACATCACAGAATTCACACAAGGGGTTTCTTAGGAGTGTAATGAATGCGGAAGTATATTTTCATGGAATTCAGGCTTGCATAAATATGCAACTCAAAAAAGGTCATATCCTTCAAGTGCAATAGACCTCAAAAAACCATAGCCAGAAATTAAACATCAGGCTGGTGCCATGGAGCAGTAGGTTAATCCTCCACCTGCTATGCTGCCATCCCATATGGGTGCCAGTTCTAGTCCCAGCTGCCCCTCTTCAATCCAGCTCTCTACTTTGGCCTGGAAAAGCAGTAGAAGACAGCCCAAGTGCTTGGGCCTCTGCACCCACATGGAAGACCAGGAAGAATCACCTGGCTCCTGGCTTCAGATCAGTGCAGCTCTGGCTATTGTGGCCATTTGAGGAGTGAACCAACAGAAGGAAGAACTTTGTCTCTGTCTCTCTCACTGTCTTTAACTCTACCTGTCAAATAAATAAAAATCTTAAAAAACAAGAAATTAAACATCAAGTAACATCAGGTAATTCATAAAGTAAAATGTCAATTTAATGAATGTGAAAAAATTATGCCATTAATCAATTCACATGAAGAGACTCAGAAATAAGAAAACATATGCATAGAAAAGTCATGTACCATACGTCACCTCTCAATGGTTACCTGACAACTCACAAAAAGAAAAAAATCCTATGACTCTATTATAATGGGAAATACCTTCTACAAAACATAGCAAGATTACAGAGAGAAGTCTCTGAAAGATAATGTGCTTGGAAGAATTCTTTGGTGGAATCACACCTTAATGGGTATTGGGCAGTTTTCATGATGAATTGTGACAGAGAATGGTTAACCATTCTTCAGAAAATTTTCTCTTATACAACCTGAACTTTTGGTTTCTCATTATTGTGAGTGGGATCAAGTATATGAACTGAACTCTGCTCTCTTGTGTAAATAAATATTTAAAAGTTGAATAACAGTTCAATAGTTATTTGGAATACCATCTTCATCAATTACAAAGTTATTTGTTTTATAGCTGCTTTGTTGGCCACTCAGGATTCTTTACCCACATTATTGCAGTGCAAACCGGTGATGTGACCATAGGCATATCAAGTGACACATGTTCCAGCCATAACAGTGTACCCCGGCCCTGGATAATAAGTGTTGTGTGCAACACAAGGGAATGAGTGTGGTGACCTATATACCCATGAGAAATTTCAACTTATCTGTGTGCACATCTGGATTAGACTCCACTACCTAAGGTCTATTTGAATATGGAAGTAGATGTTGCTGCACACATTACCCTCATTATTTAAAGGGACAACTTTAAATCCTATAAGTTGCAACACTCATCTGAATTTTCCTGTGTTACTGAGTGCATAATGCATTTTTCATTCATGATGCCCCTTTTCTACACTGTTTCATTCTATTCCTAATTGCCTTGAGACAAGAACATGGAATGAAGTCTATCCAGGTGGTACCCATTGCAACAGAGAAGCAGGAGCATAAATGTATACTTTTTTTAAAAAAGATTTATTTATTTGAAAGTCAGAGTTACACAGAAAGAGCAGAGACAGAGAATCTTCCATCCAATGGTTCACTCCCCAATTGACCACAATGGCCAGAACTGTGCTGATCCAAAGCCAGGAGCTTCCTCTAGATCTCCCATGTAGGTGCAGGGACCCAAGCACTTGGGCCTTCTACTATTTCCCAGGCCATAGCAGAGAGCTAGATTGGAAGTGGGGCAGCTGGGTCTCGAACCAGCACCCATATGAGACGACGGCACTTCAGGTCAGGGCATTAACCTGCTGTGACACAGTGCTGGCCCCTGTAGTACACTTTTGTATTAATTTAACTTTTTTTGTATTATTCTCTGCTCCTGCAGGTGGATCTCATTTTTATTGAAAAATGTGTGTTTTTATTCCTTCCGATTTACAAAGTCCTTTCTGGATTTATATAAATCTTATTTACATTCAGTTAATTCCTCAGGATACGCTCAGAAGAACACTTAGGTTGCATGGCTGTCCCATGATAACAGGGCTACAAATGCTATGATGCATCTAGCTGCAGTAGCTCTTTTATTTCCCTTCTAGATAATAGCTGTGCAACTAATCAATTCCACCTCCATTACTACCAATGAGAAATAGCTCTTCATCCCTGTTTAAGTCCCCACAGCTTCTTACAAGTGTTCATCAAATTAAATCTTCTTATAAACATATTTAATAGAAAGTGAATGATGTAGCTGCTGGTAGTTTCAGTGAGGTTGAATGATTTGCTGGACTGCTATTTTGTCTGGATTATCTTTCATATTACTTAGAACCAATTTTTCTGGCCTGAGTACTTTTTCTAGGCTCCCAGCTAAACAGGTGTTTGAAGACTAGATTTACTGTTAATTTCATTAAAGACAGAGGACCCACATGGAGAGCACAGATCCTTATGTGGTCCTTGGGACATAATGAATATTATACCCACTTGATTTAGTACTCAGGCACTGGTCTGCATTGAATAGAAGAACTCAGCTGAACAGAATATAACTCCCTTCTGATTAAAAAAAAGAGAGATTTACCATGCCAAACCTGGGTGTGTCACCTTAGGCATACCCTTTACCCTTGAAAACTGAACAGAGCTCTCTGGCCACACCCACTATAAGCCTCTAGAGATTCACTGAAAGCAGAAAGTCCATTTACCTACAGTCATAATACAATGATAAAAACTGACAGAAAAAAAAATACAAGATGAGTATCTCCACAAATGCCAAACAAATGCAAGAATCCAAGAAGCAAGAATAAGGAAAACATCATCATGCTCCCAAAAGAATAAGACACTTCAATACTAGATCATGAAGATGATGAGGTAGAAGAAATGCAAGAAATAGAACTCAAAAATTTGGTCATAAGATTACATAGAAGTAATCAAAAGCAAATGCACTAACTACTGAAATCCATGAAGGACATGAAAGAAAATCTCTCCCATGAAATAAAAGTATCAGGAGGAATCACGATGAAATGAATAATTCAACAGAACATGAAACTGAGATATTAAAAAGAAATCAAAATGAAATGAAGAATTCAATAGAACAAATTAAAAAATACAGTGGAGAGCCTTAAAAATAGAATCAGTGAGGCAGAAGAGAGAATATCAGACTAAGTAGACAGAGTACAGGAAAGTATACAGTCAAACCAAACACAAGAACAGGAGATTAGAAATCTAAAAAAGACTGTTGGGAATCTACAGGATACTATTAAAAAAAAAAAAAACCGAACATTCTGATTCTAGGAGTTCCTGCAGGCATGGAGAGAAAGGATTAGAAGGCATTTTTAGTGAAATACTAGCAGAAAACTTTCTGGGTTTGGAAAAACAAAGAGACATCCAAGCACAGGAAGCACACAGAACTTTGAATAGGCATGATCAGAAAACATCTTTGCCATGACACATTGTAATCAAACTGCCACAGTGCGGCGCTGGCACACCGGGTTGTAGTCCTGTGGGGGCACCGATCCTGTCCTGGTTGCCCCTCTCCTAGGCCAGCTCTCTGCTGTGGCCAGGGAGTGCAGTGGAGGATGGCCCAGGTCCTTGGGCCCTGCACCCCATGGGAGACCAGGAGAAGCACCTGGCTCCTGCCATCAGATCAGCACGGTGCGCCGGCTGTAGCGCGCTACCGCGGTGGCCATTGGATGGTGAACCAACGGCAAAAGGAAGACCTTTCTCTCTGTCTCTCACTGTCCACTCTGCCTGTCAAAGATAAAAAAAATTAAAAAAATTTAAAAAAAAATAAAGACCTTTCATAACAAACAGAAATTGAAAGAATTTGCCACCACTTGTCCAGACCAGCAAGATTTCTTCTTTTTTTATTTTTTTTCCACTGTGGCAGATTTTTATCTTTGTACTATGACTCTATAGATAAATGGACTTTCTGCTTTCACTGAATCTCTGGAGGCTTGTAGTCCGTGTGGCCAGAGAGCTCTGTTCAGTCTCCAGGGTTAAGGGTGTGCCTCAGGTGACACACCCAAGTTTGGCATGTTAAGCCTTATCTCCCCTTTTTTTAATCAGAAGGGAAGTATATTCTGCTCAGTTGGGCTCTTCTCAATGCAGACCAGTGCCTGAGTAATAGCCCCAGTGGGTATGTTTGTCTGCTCTGTCCAAGGAACCACACAAAGGATCTGTGTAGTCCTCAGTATAAGTTCAGATTCTCCAGAAATGTCTCTCATCAGGTAACCAGGAATCCCCAAGCTTGTGGACTCTCCCACCGAAAGTGCTCAAATTCCCAGCCACACCATGAGTCTTCCCACACACCCTCAGTTTTATTTTTTCACAGTCCTGCTTCAGAAGTTTCACACAGTCACAAGTTCCTAGTTTCCTGTTATTTCTCCCCACCAGAGTTAGGAGTCTCCACTTGGCTGCTTGCCTGATGCAGACACAAGCTGGCACAGATGTTATGTATGTCCAAAATGGCTCCTGCTCTATCAGCTTGCATGCCTTTGTGAGGTGACTGGAGAGAGAAAAACGTGTCCGTACTGTCCCTTTTTTTTCTCTCTCCTCTAGTTTGGCTGGCACACTTTCCCTCGGATACTTAAGCCTCATTTCCTCTAGTTTCCTGCCACATTTTTGCCGGTGGCTCAGGCTACTGTGGTCTTGTCTCACCTCACTTTCCAGTTCTGGTGCATAGGCTCTCAGCTGTTGGAGTCGTGATCCGTGGGCACCATGCCATCCATGTGGGTTCACTGCGTCCCTCTAATATCAGTAGAATTCCCTCTGTCATTTTTTACCTAACTCTTCCCTGAGACTACTCTATTTCCACTTTTTAAAAACTATCTTCTCCTGGGCTAGAGCAGTAAGCTCCCTCCCTACTCCACCATCCAATTATTAGCCCATCTCTATATGATTATGACTCTTTCTGCCAAATTACTAATTTATATATCATATAATCAAAATTAAATGCCTTCCATGGAGTGCATATTTATTTTGTCATTTACTACTGTCACCTGCATGTGTAATGAGTAACCTGATTTGTGACATTCCTAACACAGGGAAATGATGGGCCCCATGGTTTGATTTATAATTGTGTGGTCATTTACTCACTCTAAATGCTGGAAGTTGTCCCAGCAACTGTCATGTGTATAGGATTTCAGTACATTGCAGTGCCAGCACCATCATGGTCATCAGCATAGGATATATTATTAATGTTTCTAGATGCTCCTGGAACTTTAAATTATTTTCTGATTGTGGAAATTTTCCAAACTACAAGTCTATATCATACTGTAATTTTTCTGGTTTATTCCAGACTGTTTTTTCACCAAATATTCATCCACATATTTGTTTTTAATTATGGCTCACATTAAAATGACATTGTTACTAAGGGCAAGGCAAAGTTTTAACTTCCATGTGCATCAAGTTTCTATATTTTGTCTTTCATTTTATTAATTTCATCTGAGTATGTCAATATCCATATGGAAAGCAATCTTAGCACTGCCAATGTATGATGATTCTTTTGGGCACTTATATTTTCATGTCATGAATGCACTAAATAATGTTCAAGTTGTCTTAGCAATCTCCATCTTTATGGCCTATCAAATAATTTTAGAACATTACATTCTTTTACACTTTCAAGGACACTTTTTTATAGCTTCTTTATATTTCGAGAATCAAAATTGTCATTCTCTTTAAAATTTCCATTCATTAGATCAAGACAATTTTATCTTGGTTTTAAAATTACTGAATTTAATGGCATAAGCTTTCTTTGATTTAAGAAAGCACAGATTTTCTGTATTTAAATGTGTATTGAGGGCTACTTTTATTAATATCTGTTACATCTCCTTGTAACCTTATTCCTGCTTCTACTAAATTTACCATTTGTACACACAACTATCAATATAAAACATATATTGAAATGAATACATTTCTCTATTTTTCATGTTGATTCAAATTTATTATTACCACCTTAATAAATAATAACCTAATTTGTGCCAATTCTAGTGCAGGGCACTTCAGGCTACCATGATTTACTTTATCATTGTAAGGCCATCAAATTCTGGCAGATGTCCAAATTTTATTTTCACAGTATATGAGAACAATTTAGGGCCAGTTCCATCACTCATTAGCAGATTTCATTCTTAGCTTTATAGACATTCATGGAACTTGAAATTAACCTTTAATTATGAAAATTTGTTAATTTTTAAATTCACTGGAGTCACTGTTTTGCACAAATACTTTAGTCTAGACCAATCCTAACCCTGTGAATCTGTGGCCATGGTGATTTAATTTTTATTGTAAGATCATCATCACCCCCAACATTCTGTAAGTTGCCTTCTGGAAACTGTCAGGTACACAGTGTCTCAGGGCCATTTTAGCCAAGGGTAATAATTCTTTCTCCTCAAGGTAGTATATATATGAATATATGTAACATATATAGCATACATATATTTTATTCATAGATAAATTTGCCACTGTGTGTCTAGATACTAGTATATTTCCTGAAAATTATGTGGGAAAATAGTGGGATCTTAATGTTATTTTTATCCCAGAATTATGTATGTTTATTTAATTTTAGAGGCTGGTAGACTTGGAGAAACAGAGAAACAGACTTTATGAGCTACAACTTGATGGCTTACTCTTCATTCTTGTAATTTTCAGAAACTGGATCATTACAGAAATCTGAGTATTATTTTCTGATGATAAATACATTATACAAATTTCAAAATGTTGCTCTGTGTACATTTATATTACAAATTATATATATGTGCATTTACATTGTAATGTCATAAACACACACACATATATATTATATATATATATATAAACACCTTTAAAATTCTCCTTGTTATTGGTATAAATTTTTTGAATTTTAAATATTTACTTCCTTTTAAAATTTTAAGTAATGTAAGTTTGATATATTTCATATATACAGACTAATGAATGTAAGTGACACTTCCCTCGATACCCTCCCTGCCACACACACTCCAACCCTTTCTCCTCTTCCCTCTCACATTCCCACTTAACTTTTACAAAATGATTGTATAGTTAACCCTACACTAAGTAAGAGTTCAACAAGTCAGCAAATAGTATGAAGGAAAAAATAAATTAAAAAAAAAAATCACTGTTCCTCAATGGAAAAGACAAGTGCTCTAAACAATCATCAAATCTGAAAAAGTGTATCTAACTCCAATACATTACATTTTAGGTACTCTATTAGCTACCTCAGATCAGGGAAAACATATGATATCTGTCTTTTGGGGACTAGTTTATTTCACTAAGTATAATGATTTCCAGTTTCATCTATCTTGTTGCAAAAGACAGGGTTTCTTTTTCTTTTTTTTTTATAACTGAGTAGTACACTGTAGTGTGTATATACCATAATTTTCTTATCAAGTCAACAATTGATTGATATCTGGATTGTTCCCAGACCTCAGCTATTGTGAATTGTGCTGCAGTGAACATGGGGTTATAGATAACTCTTGCATATGCTAATTTCTTTTGGTTTGGGTAAAGTCCAAAGAATGGGATGGCTGGATCATATGGTAGGTCTGTAATCAGATTTGTAAGATATCTCCATACGGTCTTTCACAGTGGTTTGCACGAGTTTACATTCACACCAACAGTGGACCAGGGTAACTTTTTTCCACATCCTCATCAGTTTTGTCATTTGTTGATTTTTTTTTTGACAGAGTTAGGCAGTGAGAGAGAGAGACAGAGAGAAAGGTCTTCCTTCCATTGGTTCATCTCCCAAATGGCCACTATGGCTGGTGGGCAGTAGCCAGCACGCTGCAATGATCCAAAGCCAGGAACCCGGTGCTTCCTCCTGGTCTCCCTTGTGGGTACTATCCTTTCTTCCCAGTTCTGACTCTTAAAACTATTCCAAATTATGGGATTTGATTCAATGCACCAGGTCTTTTTTTTTTTATGTTTAAATAATATTTTTAACTTTGTAGAAATTTGCATTTTCTTTTTTTCACTTTTTTTTTTATTAAACATTTATTTAATGAATATAAATTTCCAAAGTACAGCTCATGGGTTACAATGGCTTCCCCCTCCCAAAACTTCCCTTCCACCCACAACCCTCCCCTTTCCTGCTCCCTCTCCCCTTCCAATCACATCATGATTCATTTTCAATTCTCTTTATATACAGAAGATCAGTTTAGTATATATTAGGTAACGATTTCAACAGTTTTCCCCCATATAGCAACACAAAGTGAAAAAAAAAATACTGTTGGAGCACTAGTTATAGCATTAAATAAGAGTGTACAGCACATTAAAGACAGAGATCCTACATAATATTTTTTTAAAAAATTAATTAATTTTCTATGCCATTTCCAATTTAACACCAGGTTTTTTTTTTTCATTTCCAATTATCTTTATATACAGAAGATCGATTCAGTATATAATTAGTAAAGATCTCATCAGTTTGTACCCACGCAGAAACACAAAGTGTAAAAATACTGTTTCAGTATTAGTTATAGCATCACTTCACATTGGACAACACATTAAGGACAGATCCCACATGGGATGTAAGTACACAGTGACTCCTGTTGCTGATTTAACAATTTGACACTCCTGTTCATGGCGTCAGTAATCTCCCTAGGCTCTAGTCATGAGTTGTCAGGGCTATGGAAGCCTTCATAGTGGGCTGACTTTGGTCTTATTCCGATAGGGTCATAGTCAAAGTGGAAGTTCTCTCCTCCCTTCGGAGAAAGGTACCTCCTTCTTTGATGGCTCCGTTCTTTCCACAGGATCTCACTCGCTGAGATCTTTCATTTAGGTCTTCTTTTTTTTTTTCTTTTCCATGGTATCTTGGCTTTCCATGCCTACAATACTCTCATGGGCTCTTGAGCCAGATACGAATGCCTTAAGGGCTGATTCTGAGGCCAGAGTGTTGCTTAGGACATCTGCCATTCTGAGTGTGCTGTGTATCCCGCTTCCCATGTTGGATCGTTTTTTTCCCTTTTTGATTCTATCAGTTAGTATTAGCAGATACTTGTCTTGTTTGTGTGATCCCTTTGACTCTTAGACCTATCAGAGCCATCAATTGTGAACTGAAATTGATCACTTGCACTAGTGAGATGGCATTGGTATATGCCACCTTGATAGGATTGTATTGGAATCCTCTGGCACATTTCTAACTCCACCATTTGGGGCAAGTCCAATTAAGCATGTCCCAAATTGTACATCTCCTCCCTCTCTTTTTCCACTCTTAAATTTAAAATTAAAACACCTAAGAATAATTGTGTGTTAATTACAGAGTTCAACCACTAGAACTAGAACAACAACAACAGCAAATACTAAAAGGGATAAAGCATTACATTGTACATCTAGAGCCAGGACAAGAGCTGATCAGGTCATTGATTCTTATAGTGTCCATTTCACTTCAACAGGTTTCCCCTTTGGTGCTCAGTTGTCGCTGATCAGGGAAAACAAATGATATTTGTCTCTTTGGGACTGGCTTAATTCACTCAGCATGATGTTTTCCAGATTGCTCCATCTTGTTGCAAATGACTGGGTTTCATTGTTTCTTACTGCTGTATAGTATTCTATGGAGTACATGTCCCATAATTTCTTTATCCAGCCAACTGTTGATGGGCATTTGGGTTGGTTCCAGGTCTTAGCTATTGTAAATTAGGCTGCAATAAACATTAATGTGCAGATGGCTTTTTTATTTGCCAAATTAATTTCCTTTGGGTAAATTCCAAGGAGTGGGATGGCAGGGTTGTATGTTAGGTTATGTTCAGGTTTCTGAGTAATCTCCAGACTGAATTCCATAGTGGCTTAACCAGTTTGCATTCCCATCACAGTGGGTTAGTGTCCCTTTTTCCCCACATCCTCTCCACCATCTGTTGTTGGTAGATTTCTGAATGTGAGCCATTCTCACCGGGGTGAGCTGAAACCTCATTGTGGTTTTGATTTGCATTTCTCTGATGTTAATTTTGTCTTTGACTGCCTGTGCTCCTGGGGTCTTTTCCAAGAAGTCTTTGCCTGTACCTATATCTTGCAGGGTTTCTCCAATTCTCTCTAATAATTTGATGATTTCAGGTCATAGATTTAAGTCTTTTATCCATGTTGAGTGAATTTTTGTGTAAGGTGAAATGTATGGGTCTTGCTTCAAGCTTCTGCACGTGGAAATCCAATTTTCCCAGCACCATTTGTTGAATAGGCTGTCCTTATTCCAGGGATTAGTTTTGGATCTTTTATCAAATATAAGTTGGCTGTCAGTGTTTGGATTGATTTCTGGTGTTTCTATTCTGCTCCATTGGTCTATCCATCTGTTTCCGTACCAGTACCATGCTGTTTTGATAATAACTGCCCTGTAGTATGTCCTGAAATCTGGTATTGTGATGCCTCCGGCTTTGTTTTTGTTGTACAAGATTGCTTTGGCTATTCGAGGTCTTCTGTGTCTCCATATGAATTTCAGCATCATTTTTTCCAGATCTGAGAAGAATGTCTTTGGTATCTTGATTGGTATTGCATTGAATGTATATATTGCTTTTGGTAGAATAGACATTTTGATGATATTGATTCTTCCAATCCATGAGCATGGAAGATTTCTCCATTTTTTGGTATCCTGTTCTACTTCTTTCTCTAAGGTTTTGTAGTTTTCATCATAGAGATCTTTAACGTCCTTGGTTAAGTTTATTCCAAGGTGTTTGATTGTTTTTGTAGCTATTGTGAATGGGATTGATCTTAGAAGATCTTCCTCAGCCGTGGCCTTGCCTGTGTATACAAAGGCTGTTGATTTTTGTGCATTGATTTTATATCCTGCTACTTTTCCAAACTCTTCGATGAGTTCCAGTAGTCTCTTAGTAGAGTTCTTTGGGTCCCCTAAATAAAGAATCATATCATCTGCAAAGAGGGATAGTTTGAGTTCCTCCTTCCCAATTTGTATCCCTTTAATTTCTTTTTCTTGCCTAATAGCTCTAGCTAAAACTTCCAGAACTATATTGAATAGCAGTGATGAGAGTGGGCATCCCTGTCTGGTACCAGATCTCAGCGGAAATGCTTCCAACTTTTCCCCATTCAATAGGATGTTGGCCATGGGTTTTTCATATATTGCTTGGATTGTATTGAGGAGTGTTCCTTCCATACCCAGTTTGCTTAGAGTTTTCATCATGAAAGGGTGTTGTATTTTATCAAATGCTTTCTCTGCGTCTATTGAGAGAATCATATGGCTTTTGTTCTGCAGTCTGTTAATGTAGTGTATTACGTTGATTGTTTTGCGAACGTTGAACCATCTCTGCATACCAGGGATATATCCCACTTGGTCTGGGTGGATGATCTTTCTGATGTGTTTTTGCATTCTATTGGCCAGAATTTTATTGATTATTTTTGCATCTATGTTCATCAGGGATATTGTTCTGTAATTCTCTTTCAATGCTGCATCTTTTTCCGGCTTAGGAATTAAGGTGATGCTGGCTTCATAGGAAGAATTAGTGAGGATTCCCTCTTTTTCAATTGTTTTGAATAGTTTGAGAAGAATTGGAGTTAATTCTTCCCTAAATGTCTGGTAGAACTCAGCATTGAATCCATCTGGTCCTGGGCTTTTTTTGTTGTGAGGGCCTTTATTACTGTTTCAATTTCTGTGTCAGTTATGGGTCTGTTTAGGTTTTCTATGTCTTCCTGGCTCAATTTAGGTAGGTTGTATGTGTCCAAGAATCTGTCCATTTCTGATAGATTTCCCTGTTTGCTGGCATACAAGTCCTTGTAGTAATTTCTGATGATTCTTTTTATTTCTGTGGTGTCTGTTGTTACGTTTCCATTTTCATCTCTGATCCTATTGATTTGGGTCTTTTCTCTTCTTTTTTTAGTTAGTTGAGCCAATGGGGTGTCAATTTTGTTTATTTTTTCAAATACCAGCTCCTTGTTTGGCTGATTGTTTGTAATGTTGTTTTGGATTCAATCCTCTTGATTTCTTCTTTGATTTTAATTATTTCTCCTCTCCCACTGGGTTTGGGTTTGGTTTGCTGCAGATTTTCTAGTTCGTTGAGATGACTTGAAAGCTCATCTATTTGGTGCCTTTCCAATTTCTTGATGTAGGCACCTATTGATATAAACTTTCCTCTTAACACTGCTTTTGTTGTACCCCATAGGTTTTGGTATGTTGTGCTGTTATCCTCATTTACTTCCAGAAAATTTTTGATTTCTCTTTTAATTTCTTCTATTACCCATTGTTCATTCAGGAGCATGTTGTTCAATCTCCACATGTTTGCACGTGCTCTAGGGATTCTTGAGTTGCTAATTTCCAATTTCATTCCTTTGTGGTCTGAGAAGCTGCATGGTATGATTCTAATTCTTTTGAATTTGCTGAGACTTGCTTTATGGCCTAGTATGTGGTCAATCCTAGAGAAGGTTCCATGTACTGCTGAGAAGAATGTAAAGTCCTTAGATATAGGATGAAATGTTCTGTAGATATCTGTTAGATCCATTTGGGCTATAATGTCATTTAAATCTACTGTCTCCTTGTTGATCTTCTGTCCTGTTGATCTGTCTATCTGTGAGAGTGGAGTATTGAAGTCCCCCAGTACTATTGTGTTGGGGTCTAAATCTCCCTTTAAGTCCCTTAACAAGTCTTTTAAATAAGCTGGTGCCCTGTAATTAGGTGCATAAACATTGATAATCATTATATCTTCCTGTTGAATGGATCCCTTAATCATTAAATAGTGCCCTTCTTTGTCTCTCCTAACAGTTTTTGTGGTAAAGTTTATGTTGTCCGATATTAAGATGGCTATGGCCGCTCTTTTTTCATTTCTGTTGGCATGGTATATATTTTTCCAGCCTTTCACTTTCAGTCAGTATGTATCATTGTTGGACAGATGAGTTTCTTGTAAGCAGCAGATAGATGGGTTTTGTTCCTTAACCCAATCAACCAATCGGTGTCTTTTAACTGGACAGTTCAAGCCATTAACATTCAATGTGACTATTGATAAGGAGTAACTTTGCCCTGTCATTTGTCAAAGATTTTTTCTAATATATGGTTTGAGACTCCTGTGATTTTTTGCTGTGAGGTTTCCTTCCTTTATCTTCTTTCATATTGATGACTGTGTTTCTGTGTTTCTGTGTGTAACACATCTTTAAGCATCTTTTGCTGGACTGGATGAGTTGAGACAAATTCTTTCAATTTCTGTTAGCTGTGAAAGGTCTTTATTTCACCCTCATTCACAAATGAGAGCTTTGCAGGATATAATATTGTGGGCTGGCAGTTTTTCTCTCTTAGTAGCTGGGCTATATCTCACCATTCCCTTCTAGCTTGTTGGGTTTCTGATGAGAAGTCAGCTGTGAGTATAATTGGAGATCCTCTGAGAGTAATCTGGCATTTCTCTCTTGCACATTTTAGGATCTTTTATTTGTGTTTCACTGTGGTGAGTTTGATTACGATGTGTCGTGGTGAGGATCTCTTTTGGTCATGTTTATTAGGGGTTCTATGAGCTTCCTGTACTAGGATGTCTCTGTCCTTCTCCAAACCTGGGAAATTTTCTGCTAGTATGTCACTGAAAAGGCCTTCTAATCCTTTCTCCCTCTCCATGCCTTCAGGAACTCCTAGAACCTGAAAGTTGGGTTTTTTAATAGTATCCTGTAGATTCCTGACAATATTTTTTAGATTTCTGATTTCTTCTTCTTGTCTTTGGTTTGACTGTTTCCTTTCCTGCTCTCTGTCTTCTAAGTCCGATATTCTCTCTTCTGCTGCACCCATTCTGTTTATAAGGCTCTCTAATGTGTTTGTCATTTGATCTATTGAGTTCTTCATTTCATTGTGGTTTTTTGTCACTATCACAGTTTCTTGTTCTACTAGTTGTTTCATTTCACTTTGATTCCTCCTTAATATTTCATTTTCATGAGAGAGATTTTCTATCTTGCCCATTAAGTATTTCTGTAGTTCAAGAATTTGTTTTTGAGAACTTCTTAATGTTCTTATCAGTTTTTTGAGATCTGCTTCTTGCATTTCCTCTATCTCTTCATCTTCATAATCTTGGATTGGGGTGTGTTGTTCATTTGGGGGTGTCATAGTTTCTTCCTTGCTCTTTTTACCTCGGTTTCTATGTTTGTTGTTTGGTATGTTGGAGATAATTTATGGATTTTTTTGTTTTGTTTTGTTTTGTTTTGTTTTGTTTTTTTTGCTGTGGTGTTTTTTTCTCATTATAATATGCCTCTAAGTTGGCTGTCTGCTTTGATGGATCCTTAGAGGCTGTGATGGGTGTGGCCTGAGAGCTCCACTTGATTCTTTAGGTTTAAGGCTGTGCAAAAAGTGACTCACCCAGATTGTTCTCACCCTTGCTCCTTGCTGGATTGCTCTCTCTCTCTCTCTCTCTTTTTTTTTTTTACTCATTTGGGAAGTAATTTGGCACAGGTGAGTGGAATTGAGTGTAGTTGAAATCTGGCCTCTGTGAGTATTCGTTTGATCTACCCCTGGGACCACACAAAGAGTTTATGCAGCCCTCATTGTGTTCTCAAGTTTCACCAAAGTTTCAAAGTTACTGAGTTTGTGAACTCGTTTGCGGCGCTTTACATATGTAAAATGGCACCTGCTCTTTGTTTTGCTTGGTGAGTGAAGAGAGAGGCCTCTTCTTTTCCCCCCGAATGTCTCGGGTTTCTGACGTCTTTGTCTTACTTTCCATTCGTTCCCGTGCTGGCGAGATTCTGTGGCTCATCTCCCGCGGTTGGGTTTCCATGCGGTGGGCTCCCTGTAGGTCCTCTGTGTAACATCCACAAGATCCGGAAGCGTTTCCTCTGCAGTTTTTTTCTTGAGTCTTTTCCTGAGGCTACAGTAATTCCACTTTTATGAAACTTTATTTTCCCCAACTACGGCGCACATCCTCACTATCTGCCATCTTGGCTCCGCCCCCTCCACGTCTTAAATTTAAGGTTTTATTTCTGACTTTTGAACAACCAAAGAGACAAATTTTGTGTTATTTTAAAGTAATCTATTATGTTCTATTAATGCCTCTTAAGTTCTAATAGTTTAAAACAACTGATTTTTAAAGAAGTTATGATTTGATTAAATCGGCTCTATACTTTGTCATGATGTTAAAGGATCTTATTTCAACCAGGTATTTTGAGCCTTCTTGTCATCTTTTTTTTTCAAACTTTTATTTAATGAATATAAATTTCCAGTGTACAGCTTATGTACTACAATGGCTTCCCCCTCCCATAACTTCCCTCCCACCTACAACCCTCCCCTCTCCCACTCCCTCTCCTCTTCCATTTGCATCAAGATTCATTTTCAATTCTCTTTATATACAGAAGATCAATTTAGTATAAAGATTTCAACAGTTTGCACCCACATAGAAACACAAAGTGAAACATTCTGTTTGAGTACTAGTTATAGCATTAAATCACAATGCAAAGCACATTAAGGACAGCGATCCCACATGAGAAGCAAGTGCACAGTGGCTCCTGTTGTTGACCCAACAAATTGACACTCTAGTTTATGGCGCCAGTAACCATCCTAGGCTGTCGTCATGAGTTGCCAAGGCTATGGAAGCCTTCCAAGTTTACCGACTCTGATCATATTTAGACAAGGTCATAAAAGACAGAGTGAGGATAGTAACCAATGATCCTAAGAGTGGCATATATGAGGTTTGAACAATTATACAGCATTAAGTGGGGAAGAGGACCATCAGTACACACAGGTTGGGAGTAGAGCCATTGGAGGTAGAGTAGAGGTTATGATTACAAAGGAATGAGGCCCAAGTACACTAGACAGGGTCTAAACAAAGGACAGAGTCATTATTAGAGGAGCTAAGAAAGGTGCTGTCTAAGCTACAAGTAATTTTTCTGATTGAGAGGCAAATAGAACCTGATAGAAGGGGCTTGATAATAATCTGGTGGGCTTTAGGCCTTGCAAGTTAAGAGGCCCAGACCTATCTATCTCTTCACATGGGGTACATCCTAAGGGAGGTGTGAACCTCCTAGGGGAAGGCACTCTGTTGACTTTCATTACTTGGCTGGCCTGGGAGGAGAGCTGGCCAGGTAAAGGCAGGTGGCATCTCTAACAAGAAATTTACAGTTCTGCCTGCAATGTTGCTGACCCTACTTGACCATCCCCTCAGCTGAAGTGGTCACTTTGGAAGTTGGGCTGAGTGAAGGGCTTTTCAGCTTAGAGCCAATAAGATCTGTGGCTCTGACCTAGGCATCCTTCGACTCCAGGGCAGGTCCATTTCCAGTGATCCAACTCTTGGCAGAGCTGCCAGGGCTCTTCACAAGCTGACTTCTGCTGAAGCCCAGGCTTACCACATTGAAAGCCACTGCAGTGGACTGGCTGGTTGGGTCTCCTTGAGGGCAGATCACTGTACAGATCAGCCATTCATAGGCCTGCCACCCATTGCTTCTGGTGCCTAGCTTTCTTTTCCTCCTGGTTTGTGTTAAAGCAGACCAGAGGATGCAAGTCAAGGGAGTGCCTGTGTCCCATCTCTAATCTTCGGTGGCCTGAACTACAAGTCTATAGTCACAGGCATGTTCTGTAGTAGTTTTTCTAAGGTAGACAATGCCCATGAGGAAAATTATATTCTCACTTAAAAATTTTCTTTCCCTTTGGTCTGAAAGGGAGGTTTTTTTCTACTTACTGTTTACTTCGCTGATGGCGAAGAGAATCTAGCTATGAGATTATTATTTGAGTTCTTATTTTGGCTATGCTATTACAGAAAAATATTAGCCATCTCTTTTATAAGGTCTAAAGATTAAATTGTGCGTCCTACAGATTCCTTCATAATAGAATTAGTTTCCTACCTTGAAGAGAATAGAGAAATGAAAGAACAAGTTGGGCTTAGAATAGAGAAATGAGGGAGCAAGTCCTAGATCGCTTGCTGACAATAGCAATATCACATGAATACTTAGCAAACTGTTTCAACCATTAGATAACAACTTAAGAAAATGTTTACCAGAAGGTCCAATGCCTTCTATAAAATTTAAGAATCATGTATTTGGAAACACCTGTTAAATATCTAACATGATGTAGTTTGTTTAGCCAGTAAACTTAAGCACAGCCATCTAAAATGTTTTTAGTTTCTTTCTACCAACACGTTTAAAACATATGATACACAGATTCAGGTCGCACAAATTAAAATGTATCTTTGATTGATTTTAGCAGCTTAAATTTATGGACAATCTTATCTATAAGCCATTTAAAATAAAACTCTTAATAATATTTTTATAATAATTTTAATTATTTTATAATAATTTTAATAATAAAATTTCCCCATGCGGACATACACATATAACTAGCTTAGTAGACCAATATAGCAATTTTAATACTAGCTTTTAAAATCTTTAACTCTTTTTGTAGATTGCCAATTGATTTGAATTGCTTTTTGTTTTTAGTAACCTCAGTTAACCATACTTTCTCTCAGTTGGTACTGTTAATACATTATTGGCTTCATCTGTTTACAGAGCTATCCCAAAGTACTGAATACAATAGAAGTGGCTGGAAAAAGTCCATAGGAACCTATAGGAGGACAGCTAAACACAGAACCAACAAGGCTTTAGTTTTATGAGCAGCAAATCATATATGACTGTGGATGACAAAAGACTTTAAGTCGCCATGTTTAAAATTATAAACTCATCAACCACCAAGAGGCACTTGCTTACTTCACAGTATTTTTGAAAGCACCTGTAGGATTTTACAAGTATTTAACCCTTTAGGCCTCTGGGGCTTTCTCATTAAGATAACTATCATGTCTAGTAACACAAGATCATTAGACTTTTTAATTCTCAAACATTTGTATTAATAGCATTTTCCATTATAGAAACTTAAAGTCTGGTACCAGATCACATCTTAACAGTACTTCTAATATAATCCAAATAGTTGGATGTTAGTTGGTGTCTCTATAAGATGAGAGACATAGGTCCTTCAATTTTTTCAGTTGGGCCCAAACTGGAAAAACCCAAGTCCAGGATTTACTGGAAATTTTAGAGACCAGATTGTTTGAAACTTTGAATTTTTGAATGCCTGTCAAGAATGCCAAGAAGGCTCAAAATCCAAAATATCTGGTTGAAATAAGATTCCTTAAAATCATGACATAACATAGACCAAATTTGATCATTGTTACAAGGTGATTATTCAAATCTTTGAAAATAAGCACATATTTAAATAACCCATAGCTCTTAATAAAAATTCAGCTGTTTTTGAACAATTAGAATTTAACAGACATCAAGAGAACATAATAGATTATGTTAACACATTGCTTTAACAGAGCATCAGAGTTTAATTCTATGTCAAAGAGAAATTGAGCTTCCTGTGATCTTTTGCTGTGAGGTTTCCTTCCTTTACCTTCTTTCATATTGGTGACCATGTTTCTGTGTTTCTGTGTGTAACACATCTTTAAGCATCTTTTGCAGGGCAGGATGAGTGGCAACAAATTCTTTCAGTTTCTGTTTGCTATGAAAAGTCTTAATTTCACCTTCATTCACAAATGAGAGCTTTGCAGGATATAATATTCTGGGCTGGCAGTTTTTCTCTCTTAGTACCTGGGCTATGTCTCACCATTCCCTTCTAGCTTGTAGGGTTTCTGATGAGAAGTCAGCTGTGAGTCTAATTGGAGATCTTCTAAGAGTAATCTGATGTTTCTCTCTTGCACATTTTAGCATCTTTTCTTTATGTTTCACTGTGGTGAGTTTGATTACAACATGTCGTGGTGAGGATCTCTTTTGGTCATGTTTATTAGGGGTTCTATAAGCTTCCTGTACTAAGATGCCTCTGTCCTTCTCCAAACCTGGGAAATTTTCTACTAGTATGTCACTGAAAATGCCTTCTAATCCTTTCTCCTTCTCCATGCCTTCAGGAACTTCTAGAACCCGAATGTTGGTTTTTTTAATAGTATCCTGTAGATTCCCGACAATATTTTTTAGATTTCTAATTTCTTCTTCCTTTCTTTGGTTTGCCTGTTTCCTGTTCTCTGTCTTCTAAGTCTGATATTCTCCCTTCTGCTTCATCCATTCTGTTTTTAAGGCTCTCTAATGTGTTTGTCATTTGATCTATTGAATTCTTCATTTCATTGTGGTTTTTTGTCACTATCACAGTTCTTGTTCTACTAGTTGTTTCATTTCATTTTGATTCCTCCTTAATATTTCATTTTCATGAGAGAGATTTTCTATCTTGTCCATTAAGGATTTCTGTAGTGCAAGAATTTGTTTTTGAGAACTTCTTAATGTTCTTATCAATTTTTTGAGATCCGCTTCTTGCATTTATTCGATCTCATCATCTTCATAATCTTGAATTGGGGTGTCTTTTTCATTTGGGGATGTCATAGTGTCTTCCTTGTTCTTGTTACCTTCATTTTGCATTTGTTGTTTGGCATGTTGGAGATATTTGGTTTCTTAACTGTGGTGTTTTTTCTTGTTACACTATGGCTCTATATTAAGTGTACTGTCTGCTTTCAGTGGAGCCTTAGAGGCTTGAGATGAGTGTGGACTGAGAGCTGTGTTTGGTTCCTCAGTGTTGAGGGTGTGTCAAAGATGACACTCCCTGGTTACGTGTGGTAAATCTCTCTTTCTTTTTTGATTCAAAAGGGAAGTAATTCCACACAGCTGAACGTAATTGGAGGTAGTTAGCAGGCAAATGATATACCCACAGGAGCCAGAGATCGGAAGCTCTTTCCCAAGGACCACACAGGGAATCTGTGCTGCCCTCAGTGTGGGCTCCAATTCTCCTGCAGTCTCCCACTGGATTGCCAAGTTAGATGCTAATCTCCTGTTATTTCACCCCTCCCCCCAGAGTCAGGTTTTTCTGCTAGGCTCAGGGCCAGTGCAGACCTGAGGTCGCCCTGCTTATGACGTATGTCCAAAATGGCGCCTGCTCTTTGTCTTGCTTGCCTTTGAGGGGTGAGCGGAGAGAAAGAAACTCGTGTCCGTATCGGTCACTTTTTTTTTCCTCTCTCTCTTCTAGTTAGCCTGGTGAACTTTTCCCCACAGAGTTTCAAGCCTCGTTCCCTCTAGTCTCCTCTTTCTGTTTTCCCGCTGGTGTCTCGAGCTATTGAGGTTCGGCTCACCTCGCGTTGCAGCGCTGGTGTGTTGAGTCTGCCGCTGGTGTCCTGAACTTGGGCTCCCACACTCTCGACGCAGGTCCACTGTGAATCCCTAGTTCCAGAAGTGTTTCCTCTGCTGTTTCTTCCCCTACTCTTCCTTGACCCTGCAGTATCTCCACTTTTATTAACCTGTCTCTCCCCCGGACTAATAGTGTGCTCCCTTCCTATTCCGCCATCTTGCCGCTCTCCTTTCTTGTCATCTTTTGCAGGCATTCAAAAAAATCAAAGTTCCAAAGAATTTGAACTTTGATATTTCCAGTTGGGTTCCTGGAAATGTCAAAGGATATATGTCTCTCATCTTGGAGAGACACCAGCTAATTAATCAGGCTATTTGGGTTACATTACAGATACTGTTAAAATGTGAAGTCATGCTAAATTTAAGTTTTGATAATGTAAAATAAAATGCCACTGATACAAATGTCTGAAAGTTAAAAAGTCTAATGATCATGTGTTACTAGACAATCTTGTGTTACTCTTAATGAGAAAGGCCCAGAGGCCTAAAAGAATTAAATGTTTTGTAAAATCCTACAGGTGCTTTTGAAAATACTGTGTGAAGTATGCAAATGCCTCTTGTTGGTTAATGAGTTTATCATTTTAAACATAGCTATTTAAAGTCTTTACTCATCCACAGTTTTGTATATCAGATTTGCTGCTCTAAACTAAAATATTGTTGGTTCTGTGTTTAGCTGCCCTCCTATAGGTTCTGATGGACTTTTTCCAGCCACTTCTATTGAATTCAGTAGTTTTGAATTGTTCTGTAAACAGATGAAGTCAATAATGCACTACAGGTTCCAACTGGAAGAAAGTATAGTTAATCAAGTTTTCAAGAACAGAAAGTAATTTTAATTGGTTGGTAATAAAAAAAAAGCTAAAGATTTTAGGAAACTATTACTAAAACTGCTTTATTGTTCTATCTTGTATGTTGTGTTATGTGTGTATTCATATTGCATGTCTACATGGGAAAATTTACTTTGAGCTCTGTCTTAATTGGTTTATCAAGGAAGGATTGCTCATAAATTTAATAGCTAAAATTAATTGAAGATACATTTGATTCATCTGACCTGAATCTCTTTGTCAGATGTTTTAAATTTGTTGATAGAAAGGAACTAAAAAATGTTTTATGTTTCTGTTTGTTGTTTAAACAAGCCACATCATGTTAGATATTTAAGATATATTTAAATACATGTATTCTTAAAATTTATAGAAGGCATTGGACCTACAGTAAATATTTTATAGGCTATTATTTAATGGTTAAAACCACTTGTTAATATTCCGTTTGACATTGTCAGTGGGCATTCAGGCAAGCCTGACTTGCTCCCACATTTCTCTATTCTCTTTAAGATGGGACACTGACTCTGTCCTGAGGGATTCCTCAGGATGTAGTTTGATTTTTAGATCTTATGAAAGGAGTGACTAACATGTTCTGTGTAACAGCATAGCCAAAATGAGAGCTTAAATCATAATTTCATGGCTGGACTTACTTCACCATGGGATCCCAAATTCCCTTGGGCTAGATGGTGAAAGCGACATCTTAAGTTTTGACATATATATATATATATATATATAGTCATATATATAATCATTAATCATATTAATCATATATATATGATTAAGTTTAAAAGTGACTGTATTTGATTGCATTAAGTTTTAAGTTGGTCATGTAGGAGGCACTAATTGTTAAAGTGATCATATCAATAGAATTAATATAATTAAAGAGGAGTAAATGCTTTAACATGGGAAGCATTCCATACAGCAGACTCATAGAATGGCAATTGCTCTAAGTAACGCTCAGTGACCTCAGAGTCATCCCTAAAGGCATTCTGATCTGGCTAAAAAGCCCACAAGAGCATTTCAGGCATGGAAAGTCAGGACACTTGTGCGAAAAGGTTTACCTACAGGGAGAGTCTCCCTGGGTGAGACTCCTGTGGAAAGAAGTGGTCATCAAAGAAGGATGTACTCTCTTCAAAGGGAGAACTTTCACTTTGCTTACGTCCTTCTCTAAATATTGACTGAGTTTGTGGATTCAGAAGGCTTCCATAGCCTAGACAGCTCATGTCAAGAGCCTTGGGTGATCACTGACATCACCCAAAAGAGTGTGAATTGTTAAATTAACCATAGGAGTCACTGTGCACTAACTTCCCATGCAGAACCTCAAGACTATGCTTAAAAAAACAGAGGGGAGACTATGATAACCCCACTATTAGTGTATTAACTTTGCTCCTTTCACCATAAAGTTCTTATAGGTCTCACCCCCTGGAGAGCCACCAGCATTGAAATGCTGGAGACCTCTCACAGGTGCAACCCAATTGCCTCTGGTTTGATGGAGGGACCCAACCACCCAACAATGGAAGGGGCCTGATCCCCTCATAATGATGGGCAAAGGTTTTGCTTGTGTTTTCCAGAGATCACTCTGCAGCCTATGTGGATAGCAGCCTGAAATGCCAAACCCTGGACCCAGTCTCTGAAAGCTCACCCTCTGACAAGCCAACTTCAGCGCCTTTCCCTGAACAAGCCATTCACAGAAAGATCCTCTTCAGATCAGCTACAGCTTAAATGGAAGGGACCTTACCAGGTGCTACTGAACATGACTACCTCAGTAAAATTAGGATTAAATGTCTACCTCTCAAGTCCTCACAGGTGTACTCAAAAGACATGCCTGATTATTCCTGTAAGCCAGAGATCTTAAGCAAAAAGAAAAGTAAAGCCTTTGCTGTCCTCACATCAAGAGTGCTGCACCTGAAGGCAGGCATGGTGTACCTGCCTCTTTTGATTCTCTGTTATTAATAATAAAACTCCTAATGTGTTCTTCTATTATAATACTCTATACTCAAGCTAAATGGGTTTATAATGTATCACCACCCACTATCTGGGAGTCTGTAGGATGTGGTCTTTTCATCTTAAAGGGGCACTCCACTTACAATTGGTCATGTTCCAGTTTTGCTCATACTAATTAACAAACTTACATGTTCCAGAACTCAACAACTTCTGGGAGTAACTGACCATGCAGGGGACACAGACATTGGTAGTGACCAAGATTGCTCCAGCTCACAAAGAGAATTTGTTAAATGAGATAGGCAGAGACTTCCAGACCCAGGACAGGCAGGGCCTGCACTACATCCCTCATAAACAGGAAGCAGCTACAGAAGATGTGATGATTCTACACCCTTCAACATCCCTAGGATTAAGGGAATGGAGTCTCTGAAGGGGGTACGATGCAGGCAGTCATACATGATTAGACTTGAGAGCTGAAAGGCTATGACTTCATCACACTTTCCCCATGCGCCCTGCGTGATCTCATGCCCCTGCTTTCCCATATCTGTGCACCCGCCTGCCAATTACAAAGGCCTGAAACATGGTGGGCCTGATCTTTTCCCCTTTGCCCTTCTTTTCCTCCCTACCCTTAATTCCCATGGTAGGCATTCTTCAATTTAATTTAAAGCTTATTATGGGTTTCAGCTTGTTGCCGTGCCGCGCTTAGCAGAGTCACACTTGCCCTAAAACAAAGGGAGGAGATGTGGGTGATCCTGTGAGACTTTCTGCCTAGCCCATGTGGCTAGCCTGACTGATGGTGGGAGGTGGGAGCCTCAGGCACATTTCCTCCCACCCCCACCTTCTGCCAATTAGGTAAACTGTTGCTGGGAGTGGTCCAGGCCCACCTTGAAAGCTACCCTAACTATGAGACCTTTAAGGTAATTGGAGATGCATATTGGTGCCAGTGTTGGTTCTATCCTATAGAGTTAGGGTTGCCCTGAATTAGTTATGCCCCTTCTGCCTGCCCTTTGAAAGTGTACATGGTCATTAGTAAAGGTGGACATGTTCACTGAAGCCTGTCCCTGGTGCTTTCTGTGGAAGAACACCATTGCCTCACTCTCCCCAATGGTGGGGCCTCACAGGACAAGTCCACAGCTCTTGGCCTGCTCCCTGCTTGGTATGGACCCTACTGAATTTCCAGACTTTCCTTTCTCCTTTAGAGAAAGCCCTCACTCTCCTATGTGTTTCTCTCACTGAATAAAAGCTTAAAAACTCAGCTTATCATCTGGTCTATTTGAGCCAGTATTCAGAATTTGTCTCTGAATTCATGGCAAGAACCCACACAGATTATTAATTTCAGAAATATTAATAAGTGCTGAAGTCTTAGGGCCAAATTATGGAGTCTTTTATTTCTAAAAGCCTATGGCTGCACAGGGGCCTGTGCTCTCCAAATCATACTGCCCTGATAGAGCTCAAGGGTAAGCTTCAAAAGGCCAAAACCATATCTTGTTGAAGTTAATTACAAAGCCAAGCATTTGTTACAGGAGCTAGAGCAAGCAACATTATGCTTATTTCAGGGGCATTAACCAGTTTCCCAGTACTTAGTGTAAATAAACTTACAAAAAACCTTTCACAAGACTAGTTTTTGAGTAGCTAGCATTTGCGGGACTGGTTACAAAAAAATAGAGGACAATCAGGGACTAAATGGAGTGACTCTGGTCAGGCCATAGCTCATTTGCACTTGAAAATCAGTAAAATGTAGCCCAAGGATCTGCAGCACCTCCTGCATGGACCCAGAGGCCTCTCTGACTTTGACCACCTTGACCTCAGCATGACCCCGGCATGGCTCCCCATTCTCTGTTACAGGAAACTGGGTTGCCAGCATCACTGCAGAGAACAAGAACAGTCCCACAGTGACAGAGGTGGAGCCTGGAGCTGGAGTCTCTACAAGCGGCAAGGACCCATGGCAGTGTGGCCAGGAGTTCCCCAGGTCTCACAGAGGACAGTGAGTATGCCTCTGGTGGACTTCTTGTTGCAGGCAGAGGATTGTTCACCTGTAATCCTCACTTCAGGACTGGTTACTATGTGAATCATGCTGGCTGTGAGGCCTTAGCCCCATGCAAAACTTGGCTCATCCCTTGGCTGCCTAGAATTAATCTCAGACATGGCCAAGCAGACCCCACAGCACTGCTCAGTGCATGGCATGGCCTCTGTCAGTGAGGATAGTGTCAACATAAAGAAGCCACACCACTGCCCCTGAGCCAAAAACCCAAAAGCACTTGTCTGTCCCAATGTCTGAACACCAGCCTGTTTTCAAAATCAATTTCATTGTGATAGGATGAAGAAGTCAATAAAACTGGAGAAAAAGATTCTACACACATTTCAAAAGATAAAGAGGAAGAATACATCTGGACTAATCCATAATGCAAACATTATACAACTGCAATGATTGAAGAAATCAAATTTCCACATGAGCAATAATATAAAAAATCAAACTAAATTTTGAAACAGGATATTCTTCAATAGGTGAATGTATGAGTAAACTGTGTTGTGTCTCAGAGACCTGAGCCTGGATGAAGGCGCAGCTATTTTAGAATAGGCCTCCATCTTGTAATTCAGGCCTGACCGAGCCCTGAACCCTGAAGCTCATGAAAGAAAAAATAAATAAATGAACTCCCCTTGCAATAAACCCCACCTAGCAACAGTCAATCAGCAGCTAGCAGGGAGATACCTAAAGTTTCAGGTGTCTTTTCAGGCACTTAAGGTAATTGATAATATCCTGAGACCCTGCAGTTTGGCAAGTACACCATAGTGGCTCTGACCCTATACTTTAGCCAATCATTTTTTTTTTTTACTTTTTGACAGGCAGAGTGGACAGTGAGAGACAGAGAGAAAGGTCTTCCTTTGCTGTTGGTTCACCCTCCAATGGCCGCTGCAGCTGGCATGCTGTAGCCGGCGCACCATGCTGTTGAAAGGTGCCGGCCTGAGTAGTAGTTTTACCATTAATTCACATAGTACAACACACTGAGGACAGAGATCCTACATGGGAAGCAGGTGTACAGTGATTCCCATTGTTGATTTAACAATTGTCAGTAATCACCCAAGGCTCTTATCTTGAGTTGCCGAGGCTATGGAAGCCTCTTGAGTTCACAAATTCCAACCTTATTTAGATAAAGCCATAATCAAAGTGGAAGTTCTCTCCTCCCTTCAGAGAAAGATATCTCCTTTGATGGCCCGTTCTTTCTGCTGGGATCTCACTCACAGAGATCTTTCACTTAGCAACCTGGTTATTCTTAAAGTAACAAGCTGATATAAGTGCATATGAAAATGCAAAGAATCTAGGATAGCCAAAATAACTGAAAAAATAATAAAATCAAAGGGATGATGATTTTTAAGTGTTATAAATTTATACTAATCTAAAGTATGCTGTTGTCATACAGAAAGCCAGACAGATGAATGGAACACAAAAGAGGTTCCAGAGAAGATCCAAACACAGTGAACAGGTTTTCTACAGAGGCACTATCACAGTGCAGGGGAGAAAGTATAGCCTTTTCAACACATGGTGTTAGCACAATGAGATACTAATTTCCAATAAAATAGCTTCTATTTACAAAATTGAAAAGAAAATATGCCACAGATCTAACTGTAGTACTGAAAACTACAATACTTCCAGAAAAAAAAATCATAGAAGAATTTTTTTTTTCACTTTAAGTTAGGCAAAGATTTCCTAGATACAAGAAAAAATTAAAATCTATAATTGAGTACAGGGATAATTAACACTTAACCAAAGCCTAAAACTTCTTTTCTTCAAGACTTATTTATTTATTTGAAAGGCAGAATTACAGAATGGCAGATGCAGAGAGAGAGAGAGAGAGAGAGAGAGAGAGAGAGAGAGAGATCGTCCATCTGCTGGTTCACTCCCCAGATGGCCACAATGACCAGAGCTGGGCTGATCTGAAGTCAGGAGGCAATAGATTCTTCTGGATTTCCCATGTGGGTGCAGGAACCCAAGCACTTGGGCCATCTTCTACTGCTTTCCCTGGCTATAACAGTGAGCTTGATCAAAAGTGGAGCAGCCAGGACTCAAAGTCATACCCATATGGAATGTTAGTTCTGCATGCAGCAGCTTTACCCACTATGCCATAGCATGGCCCCAAAAACTTCTTTTCAAAATACTGTCTAAAGAATGAAAGTCAGAGCAAAAAAAATCCTTTAAAAATATACTGAGACCAGCTTTGTGGCATAGTGGGTAAATCTTCTGCCTAGAGTACCGGCATCCCATATGTGCACCGGTTTGAGTACCAATTACTCAACTTCTGATTCAGCTCTCTGCAATAGCCTGGGAAAACAGTAGTAGATGACCCAAATCCTTGGACCCCTGCACCCTCATAGGAGATCCAGAGGAAATGCTTGGCTCCTGGCTTTGGATAGGCACAGTTCTGGCCATTGCAGCCAACTGGGGAGTGAATTAGCAGTTGGAAGACCTCTCTCTCTCTCTGCCTCTCCTTCTCGCTCTGTGCAACTCTGGCTTTCAAGTAAATAAATAAGTCTTTTTTAAAAAAAGAAAAAGGAAAAATATACCTGATAAATTAAATTTTATAGTGTAATACATAAGATGCCAACAAAACAACCCTTAATTCTAAAATAGTAAGCATGTTAGAAATAGTTCACCACAGAAGACAGGAGAGGGAGCTGTTGTTTAATAATGGGTTGAGCCATCTCCTACAATACTGGGATTCTATATGAGTGCTGATTTGAATTCTGGCTGCTATACTTCCAAACCAGTTATATTAATGCTTGTGGGAAAGCAGCAGTGGATTCCACACATATTCTGACCCCTGGCACATATGTGGGAGACTGGTATACAGTGATCCTCACCAGGTAATCAGCAAGCCTTGAGTACATGCAACTTCCCACAGTGACTGCCCAAAGTCCCAGCCACACACTGAGCCCCTCCATGCAGCATCAGTGTTCTCACAATCCCAGCACACAAGCCTCCCACAGTCATGAGCACCCAGCCCTCCATCAGTTCCCCCCACCAAATTCAAGTTTCTCTGCTCTGCTGTTTGCTGGGTGTACAGACACTGGTGCATCTATTACATATGTCCAAAATGATGCCTGCTCTCTATCAGCTTATTACAGAATGCCAGTTTCAGGGTGGTCAGGGAGACAGAAACATGACAGGTACACTGTCCTACCTAGGGCTCCTAGCTGGATTCCCACCAGGATCTTTCTGCAACTTTATCACCAGTGGCTTGGGATGCTCCAGTCTGGTCTCACTTCCTGAGCTGCTGCTGAGGTTCTTGGCTGCTGGGTTTCTGAGTTGTGCATGTCCACACCCTGCACATGGTCCACAGTGTCCCTCTAATTTGTGTGGAGTTTCCTCTGCCATTTTTTCCCTAACTCTTCCTTGAGACTGTACTCTCTCCACTTTTTTCATACTATCTTCTACAACAGTAAGCTCCCTCTATTCCTCCATCTTAATCCAATCCTTGATTTATTTTTTCTCAAGAAATTCATCATCTGTTCAATTACTCATCTGTTCAATTGTTTATTATTGTGTTCAACAAATACTTACTGAACAACCAGTGCATGTCCTAATAGTCATGGTGGTAAGAGACATGGCTTTTAAATTTTAAAATTTTATAATAAAAATGATAATCTGTGATAGATTGCCAATATTTTATTTTCTAAAGTACATATACCAAGTCTTCTCATTTTCCCTAGAGTATAAACAACTATTATACAGTACCCTGAAAAATCATAGCCGTTTATGATAACAGGGTCAATGACACTGTCATATATATAATGCTAAGGAATGGCTAAATTTCATCTTTCAAATTGCTTTTATTGGATGCATGCTTGTGAGAACACTACTAGAAAGGCTTCACCCTAAGCTCATTTTCCCAACCGCACCTCCCTCCCTACAAACTGCCCTCTCTAACTTGGATTCTGTATCATCTTCACTCTCTGAAAAAGAATGCACCTGCCAACTAATGTGAAGAGCAAATCACTTCATCTTCTGTTTAGATGCTGCTTTTTGGACACTTGTGTGCTTCTACCTCCAAAAACAGCCACTCTGTCATTCAACAGTCACTGTTATGTCCTTCAACAAATAGGCACTAAAAAAAGACAAGAACAATCCTACACTTCATGGGTATTGTGTCTTCCCAGAGCCTGTAGATTACAATTCTCATGGCTAAGGTCACCAAGGAGTTGGATCAAGACAGACAGCATAGAGTTCCCTATTAAAAAAAAAAGGTCAGGTCTTCCTCTAACACATTTGTGTTAGCCAATGAAAATTTGTTAGATTATTAGATCAGCTACTTACTACATTAGGACAAAGAGATAACATAGCATCATGGAACGAATAAGAAAATGAACCTAGGGTGCTGCTATTTTTTCCTTTTTTCGTGGAGGCAGCTGGCAGTTTGAGGAAGAGAAGAGTTTGGACAAGAGTGCAAGCTCTGAACCAGCAAAAGCCAACCCTAGCTGAAAGAGTGATGGTCCACACCAAAAGTTCTTGCTTTCCAAAATTCAGAAACAAGCTTCCCAGAAACTGAGATGCCCCAGGAAGAAAAGACAGCTAAAGAATCCAGTTAGGTTGACTCCAATGAGACAAGAAGAGAAACACATTTTTCAACATGATGCTTGAAGTATGTTCTCCATCTCATGAAGCATCTGTCCAGGGTCTGGTGCCCTTTTGGTAAACAGACGCCATACTTCCCCCCTAGCTGAACTGTAGCCATCATCATTCATCAGCTGGCCTCTATTCTGTTCAGCAGCACTGAAGCCTATACCCTATCCCCAAGCCCTACTTCAAAATCCTCAGCTTCTGTAGCTGGATGGACCAGAGAGACTGGTAAGCCAAACTCAAGTGAAGACAAGGCACAATAACAAGAAATATGGAGAAGTGTGTAATTCAGGTTTGAGTAGTAGAGACAACATGTACTTAACTAACCAGTCTTGGTTCCAATCCAGGTCCTGCAACATGTTAGTCTGTCACAAGACTTTGAGCCAATGATCTTGCTCCTCAGCATCTGTCTCCTCATCTGCAGAGATAAAACGCCGACATTGCAGAGCTACTGTGAAATTTAAATACATATGAAGGGCCGGCGCCGCGGCTCATTAGGCTAATCCCCCGCCTTGCAGTGCCAGCACACCGGGTTCTAGTCCCGGTTGGGGCACTGATCCTGTCCCGGTTGCCCCTCTTCCACGCCAGCTCTCTGCTGTGGCCAGGGAGTGCAGTGGAGGATGGCCCAAGTCCTTGGGCCCTGCACCCCATGGGAGACCAGGAGAAGCACCTGGCTCCTGCCATCAGATCAGCGCGGTGCGCCGGCCGCAGCGCGCCTACCGTGGTGGCCATTGGAGGGTGAACCAACGGCAAAAGGAAGACCTTTCTCTCTGTCTCTCTCTCACTATCCACTCTGCCTGTCAAATAAATAAATAAATAAATAAATAAATATGAAGTTGTCCTTCTTTATTAAAAGACAATCCCAAATGCACGTGAGGCAAGAATTTGATTTTACTAGACACAAATCCTACAGTATAACTCTGAGAATATAAAAATCAAATCTGAATAACATATAGAAGCTACTTTGATGCAACAAAATATACATGCACATGTAACAGTTGTACAAATTCCCAGCTTCAGCTTAGGAAATCAGAATTATCTAAACAAAACAGATGTTAATAACCAAAATGTATGATGAGTTCTGCTCATTTCTTCACCACAAATAAAGACCTTCCAGGATGAAATCAATGTCCTCATTTGCTTTCTCTAAGTTTGCAGGTGGTTAGGATCACTTCATTGGCCTCCTGGGGTTTCCAAGGCAACTGTTAGGGTAATTCTCAAAAGGAAAAGAATACCAATCTGTGGCAACTATTCTAGAGACATTCATACAGTAATAGGCATTATTACTAGAAATGCAGTGCTCTCAACAGCAGCTATCTCCTCTGGATAATTTACTACATACAAAGCTCTAAGTAGGTAAACTTACACTTCTGCATAAAAAGTAATAATTATTACTACAAGAAACCATCAGAACTCTAAAATTAATTTCATGAAAGTGAATTACAAAACCTAAAGCCCAAATTTGCAACATAAACCAGTATTGTCTTGCCAAAAAAAAAAAGTTAATTCTCAACTGTCTACACCTAAGAAATTCCCACAGCTGCCTCATGTCATCCTTTTCCAGGAGTCCTAGGGAGGGAAAGAAATAGGTAAATTATATTCAGAATGTCCTTATTGTTTCTGTTTACTATCACATAAATTTATGATAGGTCAACTTTCAGTTCAGCATTTCAGTGTTCAATTGTTCTAGAATATTTCATTTGTGGAGCAGGTATGTAACCTAGAAGTTAAGATGCCTGCATCCCATGTTAGAGTACCTGGGTTTCATTTCTGGCTCTAGAACCTGACTCAAGCTTCCTGATAATCCAGATCCTGGGAGACAGATAACTGCTCTTGCTACCAACCTAGGAGGCCTTGATTGAGTGCTTTTCTGCTGACCTAACCCCAAGTGTTTAGGCACTCATGGAGTGGACATGAAGAGTTTAGCTCTTTCATTAAATTCCTATCTCTTTGTCTCTATGCCTTCCAAATTTAAAAAATGACAGTAATTCTATTTCTGAGTCATTTAATAAAGAATCACATCTAACCATAAACTATAAAGCAATTGAAGTTCTAAACAGAATTATTTTTAAATTTTTTATTTACATAAGGTGAACAAATTCCATGCATTTCATATGTACAGATTTAGGAGCATAGTAATACTTCCCACCAACTCTCTCGCCCTTGCTCCCATATTCCCTCTTCCTTCTTTTCTTAATTTTTCTTTTAATTTTTACAATGACATACTTTTAAAACTCCATGAAGTAAAGAATTCAATAGATATCAAGTAGGAAAACCACTGTTCTTCAAGAGTATAGACAAGCGCAGTAAACCATATTCACATTTTAAAGTCTCAATTTTGCTAACATATGTATATTTTGTCACAGTAAATTTATAAAATATGTTTTAAGATTTGTACTGCCTACACATGCAAACAAAAGTATATAGAATAAACATAGCCTTCTCTACCAGATCACTTAAAGCACTGTAAAAACATATTGTAATTGATTAATTTTTAAAAGAAAACTTCTTAGAATTCCACATTCCTCAATTATCACCAACTTTTCTATTGCCTTTCTTATTTAAAATGTTTTAAGTTCTCTGAATTTAACCATATCAGTCAAAATTCTATAGCAACCATCTATTGAAATGGTTCCTTAACAAATTCAATTATCAGCTACCTATAAAGCATTCAAGGTCATTGATATAGTAAAATGTTTTCTTGCTATGACCCAGGGAAGATACAATCCTGGTTTATTTCCAGAAAAGTTATCACTGCAAACATTTTTGCAAAAGAAAATGAAGGATTTAGTTTACCTTTTTTATCCTGATCACATGAACAGTTTTCATCATTCACTTGTAGCAGACTCCTGCATTAAAATCAATTAACTGAGTATTTCATTTAAAAAAAAAAACAATGAAGAAAAGCAATTAGCCTACTAATATAGACTGCATCTGTTGGTGAACTAAAGGTAGATATTTCTTGCCTCTGGAAACATTTTTGAGGTAAACTTGATAGGATTCGTATACAGACAAGAGAGGAGTTGTGAAAGAGAGATTAATCAAGAATTGCACTGTGGGCCAGTGCTGTGGCTCACAAGGCTAATCCTTCGCCTGCAGTGCCAGCAGCCCAGGTTCTAGTCCCAGTTGGGGCGCCGGTTCTGTCCCGGTTGCTCCTCTTCCAGTCCAGCTCTCTGTTGTGGCCCGGGAGTGCAGTGGAGGATGGCCCAAGTGCTTGGGCCCTGCATCCGCATGGGAGACCAGGAGGAAGCACCTGGCTCCTGGCTTCAGATCAGCGCAGCACGCCAGCCGTAGTGGCCATTTGGGGGGTGAACCAATGGAAGGAAGACCTTTATCTCTGTCTCTCTCTCTCACTGTCTATAACTCTCTCTCTCTGTCTCTCTCTCTCACTGTCTACTCTGCCTGGCAAATAAATAAATAAATAAATAATTGCATTGTGGATCTCAGCACAGCAACTGAAGAAGTTGCCATTAACTCATGTAGGGAAGACTACCTAAGGGACATGTATGAGAAAGAATAACATTAGTAATATATTGGACCTGTTGGGATTTAAATACACAATAGATAATCAAAGAGAGGTCTCAAGTAGGCAGTGTGATATACCGATCTGAAATTAAGGAGGGGTTCCTGTGCTGGAGATACAAATTTGGAAACCATTAGTGCAAACAAAGATGTAAAAGTAATTAGAAAGAATATCAAAGATTGAGCTCTACAGCACTTCTGTTTAAAAAGGGGGAGATGAGAAAAAATCAAAAGAAACAGGCTGTTATGGATACACTAGAAAAGCAATAGGAAAACTAGGTGAGTGATAGTTTTAATGCTTATTTCAGAATATTTTTGAGTGATAATGACCAGCATTTTCTATTTTTGATTTTTGAATGACAGCCATTCTAACTGGGGTGAGGTGACACCACACTGTAATTTGTATTTGCATTTCCCGGATGACAGTGATTCTGGAGTTTTTTCATCTGTCTGTTGGCCTTTCTTTTTTTAAAAAGATTTATTTATTTATTTCAAAGTCAGAGTTACACACAGAGAGAAGGGGGGGCTTCCACCCACTGATTCACTCCCCAAATGGCTGCAATGGCCAGAGCTGAGACAGTCTGGAGCCAGGTGCCAGGAGCTTCTTCTGGGTCTCCCATGTGGGTGCAGGGGCCTAAGGACTTGGGTCATCTTCTACTGCTTTCCTGGGCCATAGCAGAGAGCCAGATCAGAAGTGGAGCAGCTGGGACTTGAACCAGCACCCATATGGAATACTTGTATTGCAGGCGGTGGCTTTACCTGCTATGCCACAGTGCTGGCCCCATGTTGGCCCTTTTTATTTCATCCTTTGAAAATGCTTGTTCTTGCCCTTGGCACATTTTTAACTGGATTATTTTGTTGTTGTTGAGTTTCTGGAACTCCTTATATATTCTTGATATTAATCCTTTATTGGATGCATAGTTTTCAAATATTTTCTCTCATTGTTTTGATTACCTTTTCACTTTGTTAATTATTTTCTTTTTTTGTGAAATAATTTCTTAGATTGATGTAATCACATTAGTCTATTGGTGTTTGTTTTATTACTTGTGCTTCATTGCTTAGGCCAATAGCCTTTCCCCTATGTTGTTCATCAGTAATGTGATGGTTTCAGGTATTAGATTTAGATCCTTGATCCATTGTGAGTTGATTCTTGTATAGGGAGTAAGATATAGGTTTGATTTTGAACTACAACAGTGGAAATTCAACTTTCCAAACATCATTTATAGAAGAGACAGAATTCATTTCTAAAATATTTATTTATTTATTTAAAAGACAGAGATATGGTGGGGGAGGAAGAGAGACAAAGAAAGAGATTTTCAGTCTGCTGGTTCTCTCCCCAAATGGTCAGGGCTGGGCCAGGTAAACTACAGAAGCACAGAGCTCCTTCTGAGTCTCTCACATGGGTGCAGGGACCCAAGGTGCATTAGAACAAACATGGATTGGAAGTGGAGCAGCTGAGGCTTGAACCAGCACCCATATGGGATGCAGAAAGTGCAGGTGGAAACTTGACATTCTATGCCCCAGAGCCAGCCAAGCAGCAGCTGAATTTTATCAAACTTTGAAGGAAGAACTGATCCCCATTCTTAAATTATTCAAAACAATTGAAAGGGATAAATCTATTCTTTGAGACAAGAATTAGCTCAATTACAAAAGCACAGAGATGCAATAAATAAGAACTATATACCAATATCCATAATGGACATAGATTCAAAATCCTCAACAAAATGGTATGAAATACATCAATAAAACCATCAATAATACATCAATGAGACCCCAAGTAGAATTTATTCAAGGGATTCAGGGGTAGTTCAACATATGCTAATAAATATGTTATTTAAAATCAATAAAATGAAAGATAAAGCCATTTGATTTTCTCTATAGAGGCAGAGAACCATTTGATAAAATGACATCCTTTCATGATAAAAACCCTTAAAATTCGGGATAGAAAAAGCATACATTGACACAATCAAAGCAATATATAACTAAACCACAGGCAGCATCATACTGAATGAGGAAAAGCTGTGAGAAATTTCACTAAGTCTGGAACCAAAGATGGCCATTTTCATTATTATTTTTCAGTAGATTTCTGAAAGTTTTAGTCAGGTATTAGGCAAAAAAAATCAAAGTGATACAAATTGGAAAGGAGGAATTCCAATTATCCCTGTTTGCAGATAATATAATCCTTTATATACAGGAACCAAAAGACTCCACTAAGAGACTATTAGAACTCATAATAGAATTAAGAAAATTTTCAGGATGTAAAATCAACACACAAAAAACCAGTGTCTTTCTTATACATGAACAATTCTCTGACTGAGAAAGAACTGTAAGATTAGGCCCATTCACAGTAGCAAAAAAAAAAAAAAAAACCTTGGGTTAAATTTAATCAAGAATGTGAAAGATCTCTACAATGAAAATTACAAAACCTTAATTAAAGAAACAAAAGACATAAAAATGGGAAAAATCTCTCATGTTCATAGATTGGAAAAAGTAATATCATCAAAATGTCCATACTACCCCAAGTAATTGATAGAGTCAAAGCAATCAAATCAAAATACCAAGGACATTCTTCACAATTATAGAAAAAACTGATTTTAAAGTTCATATGGAAAAAAAGAAGACCCCAATTACTCAATTTTAAGCAGAAACGAAGCTGGAGGCATCAGAATACCAGATTCCAAGACATAATCGTGGTCTGCTGTAATCAAAACAGCCTAGTACTGGAACAAAAATAGACATGTAAACAAATGGGACAGAATAGAAACACCAGAAATGAACACATACATTGACAAACAACTAACATTTGACAAATGAGCTAAAATAACTCCCTAGATGCAAATATTTTGGAAGACAAATGAGGAAGCAATTTTGGAGAAGAGTTTTCTGTTGAGAACAATACTACTGGCAGGTTATATTAAATGACATTGAAGAAATGACCTCTAATTTTATAAAAGTAACTGTCAACCTTGAGAGAACAAATTGTGAATGGTCAGGGGAGTGGAAATTACTGGAATGAGTTAAGGAGTAAAGGAAAAGGATATTTGAGACAATGCGTAAAGAGTCCTTTCACAGTCATCATTGCTGAGTGACATAATCATACACAATCTAATTTTACTTTATCTGAGTTTTCTAATCCTTAAATAATGGTTAGAAATTATATTGGCAATACTTCAAAGCTTTTAAACTATGAAATGAATATATATCAGTAAAAGACAGATCAAGGTACTAAATGATACACATCTAAAGCTAAAGAATAAAATGACTTCTTCAAAATTCCCAAATATGTATAATGTATACTATTTATCATCTTGCTTAGATTTATAGATACCATAAAATGTATGAAAATCTTAAAGACTTGGTAATTCTACCCTAGTCAAATATAAAATTTCTTAATCATATTTAAATTTTGAATTACTTACAAAATAAAAGAAAAAAAGCAGAAAGAAACCTTATTTTTTAATTAAAGATTTGAAAGTTTTATTTGAAGTTCCACTTGAAAAATGTGGGGTGGCACACATTGGTATCTGTAAAATGGGTAATAACATGCATGCAAGATATTCTGAAAAAAAAAGATTCACCTCTTTTTGTAAATAAAGATTCATTGGAAATCAACCACATCTATTTACTTAAATCCCTTTAACTCAGGAACCTCATAGTACAAATGTTCTCAGATGTTGTCACAGGCTTGTTCTAGCTTTACTTGCAGCTTTGTATAGAGAATAATAATTCATTTTTAAAAGATTTTATTTATTTGAGAGTTAGAGTAACAGACAGTGAGAAGGAGAAACAGAGAGATAGGTCTTCTGTCCACTGGTACACTTCCTAGATGGCCACTGCAGCTGGAGCTGTGCCGATCTGAAGCCAGGAGCCAGGAGCTTCCTCTGGCCTGCCAATGGGTACAGAGGCCCAAGGACTTGGGCCATCTTCTACTGCTTTCCCAGGCCATAGCAGAGAGCTGGATTGGAAGTGGAGCAGCCAAGACCTGAATCGGCACCCATATGGGATGCCAGCACTTCAGGCCAGGGCATTAACCCACTGCACCACAGTGCTGGCCCTGAGAATTATAATTCTTAAAAACATAGAGCTGCTGAAAACCCAATGAGAGCATTTCAGGCATGGAAAGCAAAGACACTGTGGCAAAAAATGATCTACATGAAGAATCTCTGTGAGTGAGGGGCCATCAAAGAAGGATGTACTTTTCTCTTAAGGGAGGAGAGAACTTCCACTTTGCTTATGGCCTTGTCTCAATGCTGACGGAGTTTGTGGACTCAAAATGCTTCCATAGCCTTGGAAGCTCCTAACAAGAGCCCCAGGTGATCACTGACATCATAAATAAGAGTGTCAATTGGGAGGTGGAGCCAAGATGGCGGAATAGTGAGGGCACGCACCAATAGTCCGGGAAAAGATAGTTTAATAAAAGTGGAGTTACTATAGCCTGAGGAAAAGGCTCAGGAAAAAAATTGCAGAGGAAACTCTTCCAGATCTAGTGGATGTGACACAGAGGACCTACAGGGAGAGCAAGGTCACCCACCGTGTGGAAGCCGAGCCGTGGGAGCCAAGCCACAGAGTCTGCATGCCAGAGCTGGAAGGAGAGGTGAGACAAAAAACTCGGTAAGCCGAGACATTGGTGGGGAAAGGCAAAAAGAGCCTACAGGGAATTAGGCCTGAAGCCACACTGGGGAAAGTTCAGCAGGCTGACTGGAGGAGAGAAAAAAATGAATAAATAAGGGGAACCGGCATGGACACTAGCCTCTCTCACCATTCACCTTACAAAGCCGAGAAAGACAAAGAGCAGGTGCCATTTTGCATATGTAAAGTGGCACCCGCCATTAGCCAAGCAGAAAAACCTGACTCTGGTGAGAAGAAATAACAGGAGGTTAAGGCCTAATGAAAGTGTGGAGCTAACAAACTGAGACTGTGAAAATCTGAGGGGGGGGTGAGAGAACTCAGCATGTACACAAACTCGGTAACCTGGGCAACCTGGTGAGAGAATGCCGAGAAATTTGAGACCACACTGAGGGCTGCATAAACTCTTTGTGTGGTCCCAGGGGTAGAGCAGACGAATACCCATAGGGGTCAGATTTCATACATCAACTACCCTCAATTCCACTCAGCTGTGTGGAATTACTTCTCAACTGAGTCAAAAGAGAGAGAGAGAGAGTGAGAGAGAGAGAGAGAGAGAGAGAGAAGAGAGAGAGAGCCAGCAAGGGAACAATCTAGGTGAGTCACCTTTGGCACACCCTTAACCCTGAAGAACCAAACAGAGCTCTCTGGCCACTCCCATCACAGGCTCTAAGGATCTATCAAAAGCAGACAGTCCACTTAATCTAGAGTCATAGTATAATGAGAAAAAAACACCAAAGCAAAGAAACCAAAGAATATCTCCAATATGATAAACAACAAATGCAGAAACTGAGGTAACAAGAACAAAGAAGACACTATGACGCCTCCAAATGAAAAAGACACCCCAATTCAAGATTATGAAGATGAAGAGATAGAGGAAATGCAAGAAGCAGATCTCAAAAAATTGATAAGAACATTAAGAAGTTCTCAAAAACAAATATTTGAACTACAGAAATCCTTAATGGGCAAGATAGAAAATCTCTCTCATGAAAATGAAATATTAAGGAGGAATCAAAATGAAATGAAACAACTAGTAGAACATGAAACTGTGAAAGTGACAAGAAATCATAATGAAATGAAGAATTCAATAGATCAAATGACAAACACATTAGAGAGCCTTAAAAAAGAATGGGCAAAGCAGAAGAGAGAATATCAGACTTAGAAGACAGAGAACAGGAAAGGAAAAAGTCAAATCAAAGAAAAGAAGAGGAAATTAGAAATCTAAAAAATACTGTCGGGAATCTAGAGGATACTATTAAAAAACCTAACATTCAGGTTCTAGGAGTTCCTGAAGGCATGGAGAGGGACAAAGGAGTAGAAGGCCTTTTTAGTGAGATACTAGCAGAAAATTTCCCAGGTTTGCAGAAGGACAGAGGCATCTTAGTACAGGAAGCGCATAGAACACCTAATAAACATGACCAAAAGAGATCCTCAGCAGGACACGTTTTAATTAAACTCACTACAGTGAAACATAAAGAAAAGATTCTAAAATGTGCAAGAGAGAAATGTCAGATTACTCTCAGAGGATCTCCAATTAGACTCACAGCTGACTTCTCTTCAGAAACCCTACAAGCTAGAAGGGAATGGCGAGATATAGCCCAGGTACTAAGAGAGAAAAACTGCCAGCCCAGAATATTATATCCTGCAAAGCTCTCAATTGTGAATGAAGGTGAAATAAAGACCTTTCACAGCAAACAGAAATTGAAAGAATTTGTCTCAACTCATCCAGTCCAGCAAAAGATGCTTAAAGATGTGTTACACACAGAAACACAGAAACACAGTCATCAATATGAAAGAAGATAAAGGAAGGAAACCTCACAGCAAAAAATCACAGGATTCTCAAAGCATGTATTAGAAAATATCTTTGGCAAATGGCAGGGCAAAGTTACTCCTTCTCAATAGTCACATTGAATGTTAATGGCTTGAACTGTCCAGTTAAAAGACACCGATTGGCTGAGTGGGTTAAGGAACAAAACCCATCTATTTGCTGTTTACAAGAAACACATCTTCCCAACAAAGATGCATACACACTGAAAGTGAAAGGCTGGAAAATATATATACCATGCCAACAGAAATGAAGAAAGAGCGGGCATAGCCATCTTAATATCGGACAACATAAACTTTACCACAAAATCTGTTAGGAGAGACAAAGAGCAGCACTATTTAATGATTAACAGATCCACTCAACAGGAAGATATAACTATTATCAATGTATATGCACCTAATTACAGGGCACCAGTTTATTTAAACGATTTGTTAAGGGACCTAAAGGGAGACTTGGACCCCAATACAATAGTACTTGGAGACTTCAATACTCCACTCTTGGAAATAGATCAACAGGGCAGAAGATCAACAAGGAGACAGTAGATTTAAATGACACTATAGCCCAAATGGATCTAACAGATATCTACAGAACATTTCATCCTATATCTAAGGACTTTACATTCTTCTCAGAAGTACATGGAACCTTCTCTAGGATTGACCACTCACTATGCCATAAAGCAAGTCTCAGCAAATTCAAAAAAATTAGAATCACACAATGCAGCTTCTCAGACAATAAAGGAATGAAGTTGGAAATTAGCAACTCGGGAATCCCTAGAGCACATGCAAACACATGGAGATTGAACAACATGCTCCTGAATGAACTATGGGTCATAGAAGAAATTAAAAGAGAAATCAAAAATTTTCTGGAAGTAAATGAGGATAACAGCACAACATACCAAAACCTATGGGATACAGCAAAAGCAGTGTTAAGAGGAAAGTTTATATCAATAGGTGCCTACATCAAGAAATTGGAAAGGTACTAAATAGATGAGCTTTCACGTCATCTCAAGGATCTAGAAAATATGCAGCAAACCAGACCCAATTCTAGTAGGAGAAGAGAAATAATTAAAATCAGAGAAGAAGTGGGAAAGGGGAGGGTTGTGGGTGGGAGGGAAGTTATGGGAAGGGGGAAGCCATTGTAACACATAAGCTGTACATTGGAAATTTATATTCATTAAATAAAAGTTAAAAAAAATCAGAGAAGAAATCAACAGGATTGAATAAAAAAAAATACAAATAATCAGCCAAACGAGGAGCTGTTTTTTTTGAAAAAATAAACAAAACTGACACCCCACTGGCCCAACTCACTAAAAAAAGAAGAGAAAAGACCCAAATCAATAAAATCAGAGATGAAAAAGTAATATAACAACAGACACCACAGAAATAAAAAGAATCATCAGAAATTGCCACAAGGACTTGTATGCCAGCAAACAGGGAAATCTATCAGAAATGGATAGATTCCTGGACACATACAACCTACCTAAAGTGAGCCAGGAAGACATAGAAAATCTAAGCAGACCCATAACTGACACAGAAATTGAAACAGTAATAAGGCCCTCCCAACAAAGAAAAGCCCAGGGCCAGATGGATTCACTGCTGAGTTATACCAGACATTTAGAGAAGAACTAACTCCAATTCTTCACAAACTATTCAGAACAATCGAAAAAGAGGGAATCCTCCCAAATTCTTTCTATGAAGCCAGCATCACCTTAATTCCTAAGCCAGAAAAAGATGCAGCATTGAAAGAGAATTACAGACCAATGTCCGTGATGAACATAGATGCAAAAATACTCAATAAAATTCTGGCCAATAGAATGCAACAACACATCAGAAAGATCATCCACCCAGACCAAGTGGGATTTATCCCTGGTATGCAGGGATGGTTCAATGTTCGCAAAACAATCAACATGATACACCACATTAACAGACTGAAGAAGAAAAAAAAACATGAAAAAGAAATTAAAGGGATACAAATTGGGAAGGTAGAACTCAAACTATCCCTCTTTGCAGATGATATGATTCTTTATTTAGGGGACCCAAAGAACTCCACTAAGAGACTATTGGAACTCATCGAAGAGTTTGGAAAAGTAGCAGGATATAAAATCAACGCACAAAAATCAACAGCCTTTGTATACACAGGCAATGCCACGGCTGAGGAAGAACTGCTAAGATCAATCCCATTCACAATAGCTACAAAAACAATCAACTACCTTGGAATAAACTTAACCAAGGATGTTAAAGATCTCTATGATGAAAATTACAGAATCTTAATGAAAGAAATAGAAGAGGATACCAAAAAATGGAAAAAATGTCCATGCTCATGGATTCGAAGAATCAATATCATCAAAATGTCCATTCTCACAAAAGCAATTTACAGATTCAATGCAATACCAATCCAGATACCAAAGACATTCTTCTCAGATCTGGAAAAAATGATGCTGAAATTCATATGGAGACACAGAAGACCTCGAATAGCTAAAGCAATCTTGTACAACAAAAACAAAGCCGGAGGCATCACAATACCAGATTTGAAGACATACTACAGGGCAGTAGTTATCAAAACAGCATGGTACTGGTACATAAACAGATGGATAGACCAATGGAACAGAATAGAAACACCAGAAATCAATCCAAACACCGACAGCCAACTTATATTTGATCAAAGATCCAAAACCAATACCTGAAGTAAGGACAGTCTATTCAATAAGTGGTGCTGGGAAAATTGGATTTCCATGTGCAGAAGCTTGAAGCAAGACCCATACCTTTCACCTTACACAAAAATCCACTCAACATGGATTAAAGTCTTAAATCTATGACGCAACACTATGAAATTATTAGAGAGAATTGGAGAAACCCTGCAAGATATAGGTACTGCCAAAGATTTCTTGGAAAATACCCCAGAAGCACAGGCAGTCAAAGCCAAAATTTACATTTGGGATTGCATCAAATTGAGAAGTTTCTGTACTTCAAAAGAAACAGTCAGGAAAGTGAAGAGGCAACCGACAGAATGGGAAAAAATATTTGCAAACTATGCTACAGATAAAGGGTTGATAACCAGAATCTACAAAGAAATCAAGAAACTCCACAACATCAAAACAAACAACCCACTTAAGAGATGGGCCAAGGACCTCAATAGACATTTTTCGAAAGAGGAAATCCAAATGGCCAACAGATACATGAAAAAATGTTCAAGATCACTAGCAATCAGGGAAATGCAAATCAAAACCACAATGAGGTTCCACCTCACCCCATTGAGAATGGCACACATTCAGAAAACTACCCACAACAGATGCTGGAGAGGATGTGGGGAAAAAGGGACACTAACCCACTGATGGTGGGAATGCAAACTGGTTAAGCCATTATGGAAGTCAATCTGGAGATTCCTCAGAAACCTGAACATAACCCTGCCATACAACCGAGACATACCACTTCTTGAAATTTACCCAAAGGAAATTAATTGGAAAACAAAAAAGGGGTCTGCACATTAATGTTTATTGCAGCTCAATTCACAATAGTTAAGACCTGGAACCAACCCAAATGCCCATCAACAGTAGACTGGATAAAGAAATTATGGTACATGTACTCTATAGAATACTATACATCAGTCAAAAAAAAATGAAACCCAGTCATTTGCAACATGATGGAGCAATCTGGAAAACATCATGCTGAGTGAATTAAGCTATAACTAGTACTCAAAACAGTATTTTTCTCTCTGTGTTTCTATGTGATTGCAAACTGTTGAAATCTTTACTTAATATATGCTAAACTGATCTTCTGTATATAATGAGAATTGAAAATGAATCTTGATGTGAATGGAATGGGAGAGGAAGCGGGAAAGGGGAGGGTTGTGGGTGGGGGGAAGCTATGGGGGGGTGGAAGCCATTGTAGTCCATAAGCTGCACTTTGAAAGTTTATATTCATTAAATAAAAGTTAAAAAAAAGAGTTTCAATTGTTCAATCAACAACAAGAGTCACTGTGCACTTGCTCCACATGTAGAACCTCTGTTCTTAATGAATTGTACTATGAGAATTAATAGTAAAACTTGTCTTCAAACATTACTTTGTGCTTTGTGTGTATGTGTGGGTGCAAACTGTTAAAATCTTTACTTAGTATAGAGTTGATCTTTTGTATATAAAGATAATTAAAAATTAATCTTAATGATGAATGGGATAGGAGAGGCAGTAGGAGGTAGGATGACCCGGGGTTGGGAGGGTGGGTATGGGAGGAAGAATTGCTATATTCCAAAAGTTGTACCTATGAAATTTATATTTGTTAAATAAAAGATTTCTTAAAAAATAAAAATATAGTGTATGTTCCCTAAGAAGCTAAAAGGGCCTGGTATCTTTCAGACTAACCTTAGCATTTGAAGCTCTGACTTTGAAATTGAATGATGACTATATGTGCTTGAAGATCCTCCTTCTTAGTTCCTTTTCAGTATGTGTGGCTCAGGTAATCCTTGAGTGGGAAAAGAGAATTCTAAATTCTAACTTTTGCAAGTTGGATTGTGGAATTGAGGGTTGCCACTGATCTGAAAATAACTGCAGTGCAGCTGTCATCCTACCACTGATTGTTCAGTATCATTCTAATCCTGCACTTGGAGACTACATGTATCCAACATTCTCCCTTTGTGTATCTATTCTTTTGGGTATGTGCAGCCACATCTGTCCATCTGTTTTTTTTATTAAACTTTTATTTAATGAATATAAATTTCCAAAGTACAGCTTATATGCCCCCATACAGCAACACAAAGTGAAAAAAAATACTGTTGGAGTACTAGTTATAGCATTAAATAAGAGTGTACAGCACTGTTTTTAAAGATTGGTTTACTTAATCGAAAGGCAGAGTTACAAAGAGGGAGGGGGAAGAAAAAGAGACAGAGATCTTAAATTAAAAAATATACAGCCCCAAAGAAATAGATCCACTATGGCCTTTTTTATGAAATGCATTTCTCATTCTCATCAACTCCATATTCTTCAAGATTTTTACAACTGTTAAACTGTTTATATTTTCATAGAATGAAAATCATTGGTGTTCATTATTTTCTTTGAGTTCAGACCCAAACACTTGAAGAAAGAAAATATTATGGCAATTTAGGTACAGTTTTTATGCTTGAGAGATTTCAGTATGTTGTGTATACTCAAACTGCTACAGCTTCATGCCTCCTGCTTCTGAAGCAGTGTATGGTGAGCACTTGAGAGAGACTGGTATGTATTTGCACGTGTATTTTTAATATAAATATGTAACTTCCTTTACACTCTATGTTGCTAAGTCATAATTCACATGTATTGTTATCTTATTAATAATGGGCCTTGTAATCAAAGAAGGAGGTACCTTTCTCTGAAGGGAGGAGAGAACTTCCACTTTGACTGTGACCCTATCAGAATAAGATCAAAGTCAGCCCACTCTGAAGGCTTCCATAGCCCTGGCAACTCATGACTAGAGCCTAGGGAGATTACTGACGCCATGAACAGGAGTGTCAAATTGTTAAGTCAGCAACAGAAGTCACTGTGTACTTACATCCCATGTGAGATCTGTCCTTAATATGTTGTCTAATGTGCAGTGATGCTATAACTAGTACTGAAACAGTATTTTTACAGTTTGTGTTTCTGCGTGGGTACAAACTGATGAGATCTTTACTAATTATATACTGAATCGAGCTTCTGTATATAAAGATAATTGGAAATGAAAAAAACAACTGGTGTTAAATTGGAAATGGCATAGAAAATTAATTAATTAAAAAATATTATGTAGGATCTCTGTCTTTAATGTGCTGTACACTCTTATTTAATGCTATAACTAGTACTCCAACAGTATTTTTTTTTCACTTTGTGTTGCTATATGGGGGCAAACTGTTGAAATCTTTACCTAATATATACTAAACTGATCTTCTGTTTATAAAGAGAATTGAAAATGAATCTTGATGTGATTGGAAGGGGAGAGGGAGCAGGAAAGGGGAGGGTTGTGGGTGGGAGGGAAGTTTTGGGAGGGGGGAAGCCATTATAACCCATAAGCTGTACTTTGGAAATTTATATTCATTAAATAAAAGTTTAATCATAAAAAATGGGCCTTGTAATCTTTGAACCATTTGCAAATAATAAATATGTACTGCTACATATTAGTAATATTTACTTTTCTTATATTTACTTCTCTTTTGTAAAGACTATTTTACATTCTTATGTAATATTGATGCATACAAAAGAATATAATTGATATGCTGAGATATAAAACACAATAAACTAGCACTCCAAATCACTTAAGATTGGCACTGTATTTGTTTTTGGCAAGTGCTTGTTCTTTTATTATATATATATGTATATATATATAATAAAATAAATATTATATAATATATTAATAACAAATGAATATAATATAATATATAATTGTATAAATATAATAATATATATTATATATATATAAAACCTTGTACATTTAGGAAAAAAATCCCTTAAATGACATCTGATTTCCTGTTTATTCTACTTTACTGAGCTGGCATTGAAAGGGATCTCAGCATTTATTCAATCCTCCCATTACTGGCACTTGTGAAGAGCATTATGGTTATAAAATGAAAGCAGCATTCCCACCTGAAAACATAAAACATAGCAAAAAAAGAATCTTTTACTTAATGGAAACAAGTCTGGGAGACATCTGCTGGGAAGGAATGAAAATCACAAGTGAGCTCCACCTCTTACTGAATTGGGCAGGTTTTGCTATTGAGTTCCTCAGTTTTCATGAACTTACAGAGTCAGCAGCAAATGATAACATCAACACAACACACATTTTATATTATATGAATTCATGGTTGAAATAAATTTCTACAAATAGTTTTGTCAAAATATTGTGGTTGCTACCAAAATTAAGCATCTAAAAATGTAACCATCTAAACCTTGAATTATGTATTTAAAATAAATACTCAGGTGAATTTTTACAAACAGCATTTCAGTTACTCTGGATAAATATAATAAGTCCATATAATTCCACAGCATCTGGTTTCAGAGTCAACACAAAGTCAGAAAATTAAACCGTCATGTACACAATAGTGAATTCACTAAAGAAACCAGCGCTGCTTGCTATGAGGTAAGTGGTAGGAGAAGGCCAGGAATGGGGGCAGGGAAGCATCAGCACCCTGTCCTACAGCACAGACTTTGGCACCTGGGGAAATCTAGCAGAGCCTGGCAAGATGAGGCACCCCCAGCCTCCAGGACCTGCTTGGAAGCTGAGATACCTCAGCCAGCCCCAGGGTTCTCGGGTCTAATCTCAGAGCTGGACCCCATTGCTGATCTTGATGCCTTCAGTTCTAGCATCTAAGGCAGCCCACAAGGTGACTGTGTCCCCATGCCAACCCACTTCCCAAAGCCAATGCACCACAATAAGATAAAAAGATAAAGTTATTTTAAAATGGGCAGTTTTGAGAACAGGTGCAAAGTCACAGCACCATTAAATCACAAACAGATTTAGGTTTGCTCACTGTTTCTCAGTCCTCCCTTTCCTCTCTGTTCCCATGACTGCATATTTTGCTGCTATTCTGATGGGGAAAAATGCAAAATGCCTGTTTTCTCTTTTGTGGCTTGAAGAGTTATTTAGAGCTGGACTTGGGATCAAATTCAAGGTTTTCTTTTTCTGTGGAGTGTTTTACCCATTACATCTAAATGCTTGACTGTGAGCATCACTTTTCCAGGCCTTCCTGAGAGGATGCAGTTTATTTCCACAAGTACTACTCAGATATTATCTTTCATCATAGAACACAGCCACTGTTGGCATTCAGCTCATTTTTTTTATCTGTAGACAATAAAATTCATTTGATCTGCCTTCTATATTTATTTTTTCACTTAATATGTTTCAAATGATACATTTTCAGCATTTTGTTTGCTTTCCTCCTGTTACAAATTTTGTACTAGGACTAGAGGGCCAATCCATTGCAGTTACTCATAAAGTCTCTATTAGTCTTTTTTTTTTTTGACAGGCGGAGTGGATAGTGAGACTGAGAGAGACAGAGAGAAAGGTCTTCCTTTGCCATTGGTTCACCCTCCAATGGCTGCTGTGGCCGGCGCGCTGCTTCTCCTTGTCTCCCATGTGGGTGCAGGGCCCAAGCACTTGGGCCATCCTCCACTGCCTTCCCAGGCCATAGCAGAGAGCTGGCCTGGAAGAGGGGCAACCGGGATAGAATCCGGTGCCCTGACCAGGACTAGAACCCAGTGTGCCAGCGCCACAAGGCGGAGGATTAGCCTATTAAACCACGGCGCCGGCCATTCTATGTCTTCAATAACTGATGTTTTCTGAATTTTTTTTGCCAAGTTGCAGTTTTTCCTCATCCTAAACCACAAGCCTCCCCATATGTATCACCACAGTGACACCTAGAACTTTAACAACAATTTGCTTGAAAATGGGGTGTTTTCAGAATTGGTGACTAATGATGGCACCATTCAAACACAAAAGGGCTTGGGCTCTCTTTCTGTTTCTCTGACCATTTCAGTTACTCAAGTGTATATAAATCCTCACAGTTCATGTGAATGCAAATTCTGTCATTTAGGGTTAGAAGTAAGTGTAGGGCTAGATATAGGATAAGTATTAGGGTTATTATTAGGACTAGGATGAGAGTTAGGACTGGTGTTAAGGTTTAGAATGAACGTTATTATTAAGGCTATTGTTAGGGTTGGGGTTAGGGTAAGATTTAGAGCTAGGTTTATGTTTAGTGTCGGTGCTAGTATTAGGCTTATGGCAAGAGTCAGGGCTAGTTTTAGGATTAGGGTTCTGTTAAGTTTAGGCTTAGGTCTGGGTTAGATTAAAAGCCATTGTTAGGGTTATGGTTAGGGCTAGGCTTAGGGTTAGGGCTAGACATAGAGTTATGTTTAGCTTTAGGGTTAGAATAAGGATTAGGTCTAGGACTAGTGTTATATTTAGGATTAGATTTGTGATTACAGTTATAGATAGGGTTGACTATTGTTAGGCCTAGGGATAGAGCTAGGATTAGGGATAAGTTTAGGTGTAGGGCTAGGGATAGAGTTAGAGCTGTGGTTTTATATACATTATATATATAATATATACAATATATATATATGGTTATAAATGTATATGGTTATATATCTATACATAATATATAGAGAGAGCTCTGGTTATATATAATATAAAGTTGTAGTTGAAGTTAGGGTCATCATCACTAGGATGAGGCTTAGTCTTTGGTTAGCATTATGGTTATTTTAAGGCTAGTGTTAGATATAGCATTAAAGTTAGCTTCAGGACTATGTTTAAGTTCACACTGAATGCTAGTTTGTTTTATGGTTAGGCCAAAGCAGAAAGATAGGATTAGTGTTGGGGTGAGATTTAAAATTAGTTTAAGATTAGGGTTATATTTAGTTCTATGGTAAATTTTAGAGTTAGAGCCAGAGTTAGGACTATGGTTAGAGCTAGTGTGATAGTTAAAGTTAGGACTATGGATAGGTTTTAGGCCAGGGTTAGGGTTAGGGTTAAGGCAGGGTTAGGTTTAAGTTTTGGTATTAATGTTACGGTTAGAGGTGGGGCTCATATTAGGATTAAGGTTAATGCTTGAGTTATTAAGGCTAACTTTAGGGATAGGATTAGAGTTTAGATTGGGTTAAAGCACCATGTTAGGATACAGTTAGGATTTTGGCTAAGTATAGAATTAAGGTAAGGTTATGGTTAAGATGAGGGCCAAGTTTAGGGTTAATGCTTTGTCTAGGGATAGACCTAGTATTAGGCTTCAGAATTGGTTTAGATCTAGGATTAGGTTTAGGGTTAGGGCTAGGACTAAGACTAAGGCTAGGGCTAGGGCCAAGGTAAGGATTAGGGCTTGGACTAATGTTATAATTTGGTTTATTTTTATAAAATGAAAAGCAATAAAGACATAGTAATATGAATACCAATCATATTTTTAAAAATTCCTCCTAATAAATCTCATGTTGATTCTAAAACTGAGGTGAAAGACTGGAATTTAGGTGGATCTACAGAACATGGACACAGAGACAGACCATATCATCCCAAACTGGCTACTGCCTAAAAATAGATGTTCAATTCCAAGTTTTAAAGGACATTTTAAAACTAACTAATGGCAGAGACATCTACGTTAACATATCCCAACTATAATTAAACTAAGGAGAGAATTACTTGGTTACTTCCCAAGAATCTTTAGTCAACTGATTTTAGTTGATCTTTCTTAATATTTGTTTTTCATTATGGTAGTTCAGTTATTTCCTTATGAACAATAAAACATTTGTTGAACCAGATAAACTAGAAAAGATAATATAAGGGCAGTTCAAAAGGTTTGCAGAAAATGGAGTTAAAAGTTATTTATTTTGTGAATTTTTTAATGTATGCAGTTTTCTCAAAATAAACATGTCCATGAACTTTTTGAAGCATCCTCATGCATCTTAAGATACTCTTCCAGAATGATATGTCGACTCCACTGACTTATGTTACACATCCACATGAGTGGAGATGCAATCTCTAGGTTGTATCATCTTGATGTTTCTGTATGCCTTATACCACACAAAGAAGATCCCTGTCCGTCTCTGACAGGATAATATTGATCTTATTCTCCAAGTGGGCACCCAGAATATCACAAAGGTCAGTAGGAAAGCCTCATTCAGTATTACTGTGTTCACAGAGGATCCAGACCATCATAATGGGACATTCCACCTGTTGAGGTACAGGTCTGCTTACACACCCTGCTCTCAGAACCAGCACACAGGGCCAAAGCTTTGACTCATGATGCTAAGGTCCTTCCTACCCCAAGAGCTAAGTAAATATGAATTAGTTTGAGGTGTCTTTTGATTCACTCAATCATGGTTGCCAGGGCAACAGATTCATCCAGGGTGCATGATTGACCCATTCCAGTATGTAGAGCAAAGGCTTCTGCTGTGAAAGAATTTCAGTTCTCTGGTAAAGTTATCTGTTTTGAGAGAGCTGAGCCACCACCTGTATCAAAGTCTTCTCTGTACAATCCAGGCTGATCCTTATTTTTCTCTTCATCAATCCTAGCAGAAAAAGAAGTGACAGGAACACCTTCAACTTCTCTCACTGCAGACACAACTTTATCCATATCTTGGGTATGCTTAATGTTGAATTGTACTCAGTGGTACCCTCTATAGGATAGCCATGAGTTTTGGAAGGATATATATGCCTCAATGTGCAGGCTCTAAGCCCTTTGGAAAACCACTTTTTCAATCCCTGGGGTGCAGCATCATAGGCTGTGTGAAGAGAGTAGATGCCAACTCTGATCTCCAAAGCCCAGAACACCAGGTGCTCCTTTCAGGACATCCAGGTAATATGCTTTATGTGTAGGAAAATAGGTGGAATGTAGGAAAAGATGAGACCTGCCTACTTATGCAGAGCCTCCTCCATCACCTTCTCAGTCAAGTCATTGGTCAGGAAGAATGTATTTATAGTTTTTGGTGGGCTTGGTTCCACCAGCAATCCAATATTGTCCCAACTCTCAGCAGACGACAGGGATGTAAAGTCATTCAAGGAGGAAATGAGTCTTCAGACCCATGAAGGAACAGGAAGAATTGCAGTTCAGAGATTACATAAACCAGACTGTCATGGGGACAGTGGCTATTGTGCATGTGTGTGATCCAGAGATTCTAACAGAAGGAAAACTCCATGTTTCCCGTTGACTTTGAGTCTGGCTGGGCAAATTGACTAGAGTCTGTGCACCCACATATTACTGAGGTCCCCGCAATCTCTCAGTGCTCAAACTGTCGAGGCTCTGGGAATGTCTCTGCCTCTCTGTGAATGAGACAGTCTAGCAAGGTGGATCAAATCCTCTGCACCCATTGACAGTGGGAGCCCTGTGTGCTGAGACTGTGGAAACTCTGACTGCATAAGAAGGCACATGATATAGCTGGTTCTCTGGACAACCAATGTGAGCTGCTCTACAGGCACTTATCAAAAGAGAAAATTTTAGAAACCACAGGCAAGTGAAAAATGCTCAATATCACTAGTCACCAGAGAAATACAAATCACAATCACAGTGAGGTTTGACCTCACCCCTGTCAGAGTGGCTCTCAAACAGAAATCAACAATCAACAAATGCTGGCCAGAATGTGGGGAAAAGGCATCTTAATCCACTATTGGTGGGAAAATAAACTAGCACAGCTATTGTGGAAGACGTATGGAGACACCTCAGAAACTTGAACGTAGATATACCATATGACTCCGCAATCTTAATCCTGGGAATTAATCTAAGTGAAATGAAATAGGCATATAAGGGGCCAGCACTGTGGTGCAGTAGGTTAATGCCCTGGCCTGAAGTGCTGGCATCCCATATGGGCACCAGTTCTAGTCTTGCCTGCTCCTCTTCCGATCCAGCTCTCTGCTGTAGCCTGGGATAGCAGTGGAAGATGTCCCAAGTCCTTGGGCCCCTGCACCACATGGGAGACCTGGAGGAAGCTCCTGGCTTCTGGCTTCAGATCAGTGCAGCACTGGCCATTGCAGTCATCTGGGGAGCGAACCAGCAGGTAGAAGACCTCTCTCTCTGTCTCTACCTCTCTCTGTAACTCTGTATTTCAAATATTTAAATCTTAAAAAAAGAAATAGGCATATGAAGGAGCTTTCTGTATCCTCATGTTCATTGAGCTCAATTAACAATAGCTAAGATATGGATTCAACCTAGATGTCCATCAACTGATGACTGGATAAAAAAATGTGATATATATATATATATATACTTATATATGTATTTATAATAAACAACTACTCAGCTATAAAATATAATGAAATCCTTTGTTTTGCAACAAAATGAATACAATTGAAAACCATTAAATTTAGTGAAATAAGCCAATCCCAAAAAGACAAACACCTTATGTTCTCCTTGATCTGTGGTAACTAATAGAGCAGCAAAAAATGGAATGTATAAGAGTGAAATTGACATTTTGAGAGTTTATGATTTTTTACAGCCCTTGTCTCTACTGCTGAACAACAGTGCTGTACTCTTTACTAAGTATAGGGTGAATCTTAAGAATAAAAAGTCCACTGAAAGTAGATCAGTGTAGGAAGTAGGGCTGACACTGTGGAGTAGTGGGGAGAACTGTGCCCAGTTTCAGTCCCAGAGGCTCCACTTCCAATCCAGCTCCCTGCTAATGTGTCTGGGAAAGATCAGGTCACTCAGGGGCTTGAGCCCCTGCAACCACATGGGAAACTTGGAAGAAGCTCCTGGCTCCTGGCTTTGGACCAGCCCATCTCCAGCCATCGCAGCCATGTGGGGACTAAACCAGTGGATGGAAAATCTTTCTCTGTCTCTTCCTTCCTTTGTCTTTGTAACTTTGCCTTTCAAATAAAAAAATGAATAGATATTTAAGGAAAAATAAGACAGGGAATTAGAGAGAAAGGATGAGTGAGAATGTGTGGGTGGGAGAGAGGATAAGATGGGAAGTATCACTATGTTCCTAAATCTGTATATATGAAATATGTGAAATCTGTTTACCTTAAATTAAAAAAAATTAAAAACTGACATTTAATTTCAATAGCTGTGAAATAGAATAACTACAATAAAAAATTCTACTTGTAGGCCAAATAAATTTGAATAGTAATAAAAATGCAATATAATTTTTAAAATGGTCTGACTTTAACATGTATCATCCCAGATGATGTATTGGAAACCTAATACCTGGGACTGGTGCTGTGGCACTGTGGGCTGAGCCTCTGCCTGTGGTGCTAGCATCCCATATGTTACCAGTTCATGTTCTGGCTGATCCTCTTCCAATCTAGCTCTCTGCCACCTGAGAAAGCAGTGGAGAATGACCCAAGTGCTTTGACCCCTACATTGATATAGGAGACCTGGAGGAAGCTCCTAGCTCCCAGGTTCAGACTGGCCAAGCTCCAGCCATTGTTGCCATTTGAGGAGTGAACCATCAAATGGAAGATCTTTCTCTCTGTCTCTCCCTCTCTCTGTCTGTAGCTCTACCTCTCAAATAAACAAAATCTTAAAAAAAAACAATAGTTTCAACCCTCAGGAATAGATTGACACCAATTTTAAAAGGACCTTGAGGTGATAAGTTTTATCTCTTACACTCTCTCACCATGTAATGACTTCTGCCAAGTTAAGTTACAGGAATATGACCCTCTCCTGATGGGGCCTCTTGATCATTGACTTCTCATATGACTGCAAGATACACTTTTTCTTTATAAATTACACATTGTACAACGGTTTTGTAACAATACAAAATAGACTAAGACTGAAAATAGATCAATACATATTTTCTCATCTTCAGGAAAGAGAGAAGGAAAATGGAGAGGTAGCATGTGGCTTAGCAGGTTAAACTGCTGCCTGGAGTGCTGGCATCCTATTTGGGCACTGATTCTAGTCCTGGCTTGGTTTACTTCTGATCACTCCTTATTAATATACCTGGAAAAGCAACAAAAGATGCCCTAAGTACTTGAGAGCGTGCACTCATGTGGGAGAATTGCATGAAGATCCTGACTCCTGGCTTCAGCTTGACCCAGCCCTGGACATAGCAGCCATTGGTGAGTGAACCAATGGATGGAATATTCTCATTCTCTCTCTCTGTCTCTCTCTCTCTCTCCCACTTCCTCCCTCTCTCTCTCTCCTTGTCTCCTCCCCTCTCTCTGTAATACTGCCTATTAAATAAATAAACCTTTAAAACAAAACAGAATACTAGCTTCTAGAGGATATCGTGTTAATTTAAAAAAAGAGAAGGAAAAGCACAGAACTTTAGAAAACCATGAGACTATTAAGTTTTTTATTTTTAAATTTTTTTTGACAGGCAGAGTGGAGAGTGAGAAAGAGAGAGACAGAGAGAAAGGTCTTCCTTTTTGCCGTTGGTTCACCCTCCAATGGCTGCCATGGCTGGCGCGCTGCGGCCGGCTCACTGCGCTGATCCGATGGCAGGAGCCAGGTGCTTCTCCTGGTCTCCCATGGGGTGCAGGGCCCAAGCACTTGGGCCATCCTCCACTGCACTCCCTGGCCACAGCAGAGAGCTGGCCTGGAAGAGGGGCAACCGGGACAGAATCTGGCACCCCGACTGGGACTAGTACCCAGTGTGCCGGCGCCACAGGGCGGAGGATTAGCCTAGTGAGCCGCGGCGCTGGCTTTATTTTTAAAATTTTTAAAGATTTATTTATTTATTTATTTGAAAGAGTTACACAGAGAAAGAAGGAGTGGCAGAGAGAGAGGGGGGTCTTCTATCCACTGGTTCACTCCCCATCTGGCTGCAACAGCTGGAGCTGCACTGATTTGAAGCCAGGAGCCAGGAGCTTCTTCCAGGTTTCCCAAGCAGGTGCAGGAGCCCAAGGACTTGGGCCATCTTCTATTGCTTTCCTAGGTCATAGAGAGAGCTGAATTGGAAGTGGAGCAGCTGGGACTTGAACCAGTGTCCATATGGATGCCAGCACTGCCAGCAACAGGCTTACCAGTTATGCCACAGCACCAGCCCCATTTTTTTTTTAATTTAGTTCATGTCTATTTTCTAATGAGAATAGGGAAGGATTTTTTAAATATTTATTTATTTGAAAGGCAGATTTACAGAGAGGCGGAAGGAGAGAGAGAGAGAGAGAGAGAGAGAGAGAGAGAGAGAGAGAGAGGTCTTCCATCCACTGGTTCACTCCCCAAATGGCTACAAACAGCCAGAGCTGAGATAATCTGAAGCCAGGATCCAGAGTTTCTCCTGGGCCTCTCATGTGATTGCAGCGTCTCAAGGACTAGGATCATCTTCCACTGCTTTCCAAGGCCATAGCAGAAAGCTGTATGGGAAGTGAAGCAGGCAGGACTTCAACAAGCATCTACATAGGATTCCAGCACTGCAGGCAGCGGCTTTATCCACTTTGCCACAGTGCCAGGCCCATGAGATTTAGCAACCAACATAAAAAGCATACTTCAAAGAGTTTGCAGAAAGTTGAATTAAAAATATGAGAAGACTGAAAATAAGCTTAAGAATAATTAAGTAATCACCTTACTGGAGAAAAATTAATTTTCTTTGATCTTGGAAATATATAGATGTACTTATGATCATAACTGGAAGAGAAGATGAATGGAGAGAGTTGTGATTGGGTTCACCCTTCGATTCCAATGTGCAAAATAAAATTATTATTGAAATGAATTGGAAGTGGAGTAGCCAGGACTTGAACTGGTTCCCATATGGGATGCTGGCACTGCAGGCAGTGGCTTTACCCACTATGCCACAGTGCCAGCCCCTATGTATAAATCTTATGGCATCAGTAGAGACATTATGTAATATTATCTATTCCACATGAACAGGGAATTGTGATCTGAATATGTGAAAATACTCAATCCCTGCATGATTATATAAAGTATTCATGGTCAAAAATTGTGTAACTTTTAGATATAGAAAGATGCACATATTAAGTGATTTTGTAAAGATGAGTTTAATTATACCAGTATAAATACACTAGTCATATGCTCTGTCAGAAGCAGCCACAGGATCTGCAAATGTTTGGAGTTACCAAGCTTACATCCTTAACCAGAAGATGTGGTGAATGAGAATTTAGTCTTTTTTAATGTATGATTAAATGAATAACTACAGTGAACTGGAAAATATGAATAAGAGGTTGGTGTTATTGGAAGTGGGTCCAATAGAGGGGGAATCCCCTTGCAGTACTATAAATGAGTCATATAGAACAAAAGTGTGAATAAGCTATAAGGTGATACTCCAGATAAAATTTGCGTCTGATACGTACCACTAAAGATGTACATGTTTAGGATTCTGAGCTTTGAAAAGAAGTACATTTGAACGCAAATTCTTGCCATGTTATATTTTGCAAGGCAATTTTGTTATATTACTAAAACTTTGACCTACATTTCTCCTCACACAGAATCAGGAATTCAATCTATAAGTAGAGGTGTACTTCAAAGATTAAATAAGAAAAAATATACAAAACCCCATGGATATGCTTTTAACTAAACAACATTTGAAAAACTTGTTCTCTTGCTATGGATCATGGACTCCAAATCCCATTAAGTTGGCAGGTACCAATGCCATCTTACTAGTCAAAGTGATCAGTTTAAGTTCATAATTGATCATAAAGATAGGATTAAGTGTCAAAGAGATTACATAAATAAGATCAGTGCCTGATAATAATAATTGATAGAATTAAAAAGCAGAGAATGATCCAACATGGGAAGTAGGATACACAGCAGACTCATAGAATTACAAATGCCCTAAACAGCGCTCTGGCCTCAGAATCAGCCCTTAAGGCATTCAGATCTTGCTAAAAAGCCCATGAGAGTTTCTCAGGCATGGAAAGCCAAGACACCGGCAAAAAATGACCTAAATGAAAGATCTCTGTGAGTGAGATCCTGGTGGAAAGAAGGGGCCATCAAAGAAGGAGGTACCTTTCTCTGAAGGGAGGAGAGAACTTCCAGTTTGATTTTGGCCTTGTCTAAATAAGGTCAGAGTTTGTGAACTCAAGAGACTTCCATAGCTTTGGCAGCTCATGACAAGAGCCTCGGGTGATCACTGACATCATAAATGAGAGTGTCAATTGTTAAATCAACAACAGGAGTCACTGTGCACTTGCTCCCCATGTAGGACCTCTGTCATTAATGTGTTGTATTATGAGAATTAACTGTAAAAGTAATCTTCAAACAGTGCTTTATACTCTCCCTATCTCCCTCTCTCCCCTTCTCCCTCCCTCTCTTCTGGAAAGTCTGACTTTCAGATAAGCAAATCAATAATTTTTAAAAAAGAAACTAAGAAAGCAGACAGATTCAAGAAAAATACAAATAAATATTTTAATAAGGACTCCAGAACAGACTATAAATGTGCTACTACTGCACTTTTGTCACTATGATGTACTAAAAGAAAAATAATTAATGTATATATTTTTTGACAGGCAGAGTGGACAGTGGGAGAGAGAGACAGAGAGAAAGGTCTTCCTTATCCATTGGTTCACCCTCCAATGGCTGCTGTGGCCGGTGGACTGTAGCCCGCACACCTCGCTGATCTGAAGCCAGGAACAAGGTGCTTCTCCTGGTCTCCCATGTGGGTGCAGGGCCCCAGGAATTGGGCCATTCTCCACTGCACTCCCAGGCCATAGTAGAGAGCTGGACAGGAAGAGGAGTGACCGGGACAGAATCTGGTGCCCCATCTAGGACTAGAACCCAGTGTGCCAGCGCCGCAGGCGGAAGATTAGCCTATTGAGCTGTGGCGCCAACCAATGTATATTATCATGTACTAATTTGAATGATTAATTATTGGTAATTAGAATTTAGTTTTAAATAAAAATATTTCAAGTGACAATATTCATCAGCCTAGTAGAAAAAGGTTGAAACAGGCTGGCACCACAGCTCCCTAGGCTAATCCTCCACCTGCGGCCCTGGAACTCTGCATTCTAGTTCTGGTTGGGGTGCCGGTTCTGTCCCAGTTGCTCCTCTTCCAGTCCAGCTCTCTGCTGTGGCCCAGGAAGGCAGTGGAGGATGGCCCAAGTCCTTGGGCCCTGCACCCGCATGGGAGACCAGGAGGAAGCAACTGGCTCCTGGCTTCGGATCGGTGCAACACTGGCCATAGTGGCCATTTAGGGGGTGAACCAATGGAAGGAAGACCTTTCTCTCTGTCTCTCTAACTAACTCTGCCTGTAAAAAAAAAGGTTGAAACAAAGCACTCTCTCTTAATCTCACAAAGTCATGTGAATAGAAGGCATATCTGATTTATTCTAATAGGTCTTCCTAAAATTCACAATTTTTTTTCTGACAACAGTGAATTTGGATCATCATAGAAAATTCTTTGAAGGCTCTTGTTAAATGTGTTCCTCTCTGAGAAAGTAAATTTTACTGGATGAATCTACAAGAGGTAAATTTTTGATTTATAGAACATTGGAAAACCAATATACTTAGTCTCCAATTTCTGATTTACTTTATAGAACAGAAATTACACATATAAATTTCACCTTATCTATTTTTTTAAATTTTTACTTACTTATTTGACAGTCAGGAGAGAGACAGAGAAGTCTTCCTGGTTCACTCCCAAATGGCCACAATGGTCAGAGCTGGGCCAATCCAAAGCCAGGAGCCAGAGATTTTTCTGGGTCTCTCACATAGGTGCAGGGGTCCAAGCACTTGGGCCACCATCCTCTGCTTTCCCAGGTCATTATCACAGAGCTGGATTGGAAATGGAGCAGCTGAGACATGAACTGGCACCTGTATGGGATACCAGTGCCACAGGCAGAGGCTTAATGACTATGGCACACACCGCTTCCCACTTTATCTAAATTTACAGTAAACCCATGAGTTGTACCACAACACAATTTTCCTTCCTTCCTTCCCTCCTTCTCTCCTTCCCTTGTTCCTTCCTTCCTTTCTTCCTTCCTTCCTTCTTTTCTTTTTCTTTCTTTCTTCTCTCTTTTTCTTTCTATTTCTTTTTCTTTCTTTCTTTTTCTTTCTTCCTTTTTGTTAATTTTTCTGTGTCATGAAGCTTGCACATTGCATCTAGGGACATGGACCACGGAGAGAGGCTTATGATTACTGTGTGCAAATACTCTCCTCTTGAGGGTCAAAGCATCTGACAAAGTAGCTCTCCTAGATTAAGTCCTCAAGTGCCTCTCTCAATAATAAGCAAGAGAAGGTGTGCTAACTGAAGAACATCTTTGGTTTAATTAACTCTAGGAGGTCTGAGTGTTGCTGGGGTCCTCATTGGGCTATAATAATGGGTCATGAATCATTTGAGTGTGACTGTTTACCACATGAATCACTGATGCTGAAAGTTTCCTCTTATCTCTTCCAGCAAGAATCCTTAATGGCCCACACTGCTGCTGGTGCTGTAGAAACTTACAGTGTTGAAGGTGTAGTCCAAAGCGGAGGCTGTCATGATGAAATTCTCTGAGTGCACTATTTTAATATCAGGCAGTGGGTTAATGCCCTGGCCTGAAGTGCCAGCATCACTTATGTGCGCCACTTCAAGACCAGGCTGCACCACTTTTTTTTTCTTTTTTTTTTTTTGACAGGCAGAGTGGACAGTGAGAGAGAGAGACAGAGAGAAAGGTCTTCCTTTTGCCGTTGGTTCACCCTCCAATGGCCGCCGCGGTAGCGCGCTGCGGCTGGCGCACCGCGCTGTTCCGATGGCAGGAGCCAGGTGCTTCTCCTGGTCTCCCATGGGGTGCAGGGCCCAAGGACTTGGGCCATCCTCCACTGCACTCCCTGGCCACAGCAGAGAGCTGGCCTGGAAGAGGGGCAACCAGGACAGGATCGGTGCCCCGACCTGGACTAGAACCCGGTGTGCCGGCGCCGCAACGTGAAGGATTAGCCTGTTGAGCCACGGCGCCGGCCCACTGCACCACTTTTGATTCAGCTCCTGGCTCTTGGCTTCCAATTGGCACAGCTCTGGCCATTATGGCCAATTAGGGAGTGAACCATTAGATGAAAGACCTCTCTCTGCCTCTCCTCTCTCTGTGTTACTCTGACTTTTGAATAAATATATCTTTTTTTTAAAAAAGTTATTTGGCATATCACCTTTACTATAAAAATCACATCTGAGCAAGGTTTCGGCTCTGGATGCAACAGACTGTCACTGGCTAAGTGATAATTACAGTGTACTGACCTCTTCCAGATGGCAGCAGAACCCACAAGCACAGCCCCTTCTCTGTGATGACACCACTCCGCATACCCACTGCTCTCCTGCATGCTGCTCTTGAGCTCTAGCCTTTTAGTTTGCAACCAACCAACCACAGTTGGCTCTAATCACACACATCATGCTGCAAATATCACATGTTTGAGAGAGGACTTACTGTCACAGACCCACTGGTGTTTGGGGACAGGGATGGCTGAGCACACCCTGGCAAATGCTACTAAGAAATGACACAAAGGGCCCCAGATCTCAGAACTTATTCTGTGAGTGTTTACAGCATCTCTTGGTTTGGTTTGAAGAGGTCAATTATTTCTGAGTTTTTGGTCCAGCAGTCTGACAGCTACCAAGAAATTAATTCTCCCATTCCTTAATCAGGCATTTGAAACTTATTAGCAATATGTGTATTTCTTCATCTTTGAATAATGACTACTTCTCTGAAGAAAACAATGAGAGACACCAGGCAGGTTTTCTCTGGTAGGGTAAATCACACTTAGTAATATATGATTCAAATTAGTAGATCATTTTCCATTTTGACTTAAAGATCCTACCAGTTCCTGCTTACTACGTTGTCTTCAGAACTCTTTCACATTAAATATGACTAATATGCATTTCCATATTTTGAAAGAGAGTATAAAAACATCTCACAGCTTTTAATAAAACTTTCCTTTTCCCTTTTGCAGCAAATAGGCAAAGCCAGTTCAACACACCAGTATGAGAGGGGGAAAAAAAAAAAACTCAACAAATTAAAATAACATTCAAACCACAGCATTAAGTATGTCTACATCCAGCTCAACATCAACATTTATAATATATCAATAATTTTATCAGATTTTCTCTGTAGGGAACCTTTTTTAATATGTTCAGATTATTTACAACTGTACAAGCAAAGCACACTCCCAAAGTGCACATATCTAATACAGTACCAACTATTTGCATTTACAGGATTTTTCAACAATCAGAAAAAAGATCACCTGTTTAAGATCCTTAAGGTAAATTACAAAAACTGCTGCTAGTTCTTGTACTATGGTATGCTTACTCAGTAAAACTAGTGACAAAATACACACACAGTAACTGAGTAATTATGATCCACTCATGTCAACCTGGGGTGTCTCCATGAACTCTTAGCTGTTTTATACAAAAGTTAAAGCAAAGTCATTTTCAAGTTTAAATGCAATTCAAGCCTTTAAATATTGGATGAAAATATTTTTTTTAAAAAAACCTCAGTCTTGTTAAGTAACATTTTATGGAATAAACTGTATGGTTACATGTAGCAGGAAATATTTTAATGTCTGCTGCTTAGAATAATTAAAGAAAAATGTTGGGGGCCAGCACCGTGGCTCACTTGGTTAATCCTCCACCTGCAGTGCTGGCACCCCATATGGGTGCCGGGTTCTAGTCCCAGTTGCTCCTCTTCCAGTCCAGCTCTCTGCTGTGGCCCAGGAAGGCAGTGGAGGATGGCCCACGTACTTGGGCCCCTGCACCCACATTGGAGACCAGGAGGAGGCACCAGGCTCCTGGCTTCAGGTCGGCATAGCTCTGGTCATGGTGGCCATTTGGGGGATGAACCAATGGAAGGAAGACATTTCTCTCTCTCTCTCTCTTTCACTATATAACTCTATCTGTCAAATAAATAAAGAGAATAATTTTAGGCATTTTAAGACAAAATAATTTATATTTAAATTTATTATAAACTTGATAACTTTAGTGCTTCCTTGTTCAGAAGTACAACACTTCTAGAAGTGAATCAATGAGACCCTCATCTTGGAGGTAAAAAGAGCAACAATTTTTGTCCTCCACCAGCCAAAGAGGGGAATAAAACTACAAACACTACTCTCACACATAACTTTTAAATCCATGTGCTGATGCAGAGGTTCAGGAAGACATTGTCATGGAGTTAAGATGAGAACTCTTCTGAAAGAGTGCCTGGGGGTTGGGGGAACATGGACATAAATGTGCATGGAGCAGGTGCACTAGGCCAAGAGCCAGAGCAGCCAGCTCACAGGGATCCAAACCATTTCATGATACAACATACTGGCAGCATGTCAGTGGCCAAAAAAGTATATTTTCATTTAGGTTCTATTCACTTGTTTTGAATTGATTTTAGGTAATAGCCACTTGCAATTGAGGGGAGAAGCTGGCTACTTGCTGACAGGATGTCAAAACTCAAAGCTTTCAGGTTTCTCTAGGGTGTTCTCTGCAGATTATTTCTGCCCACTGGATCAAAAAAGGCCTATATGTACATTTATATGTATTTTTAAATGCTAGAATTATTTGTTAACAGTTTAGATGAAAGCACAGCTCCCATGCCAGTATGTCAGCGACCTGACACTGCCAACCCCCTTCCACCTTGAGGCTAAGGCCACCCTTGACAGCCCTCATACATCTGCTGGGGCATCTGAGATATGCACTTGTAGATCAATATTACTTAAAAAAATAAAGTAGTATAGTTCCATTAATTTAGAAAAATTCACTATATATAGCTTGCATTCAGAACCACACAGAGGCTTAACAGAAAACACCAATCTGTTGGGATAAATGCATTTTCTATCCTAAAAAATCAGACTTAAACATCACCTCCAGTTAAGCACCAATGAAAAATAAGGTTTCTATTAATTAAATCCTGAAAAATAGTTTTTTTAGAGGGGGAGAATCTGACTCACAGAAGAAAAAATAACTTGCAGGCATTCCATGGGGCTCACAGATCCTGCAACTGCCCAACCAGCCACTCATCCTCATACTGAGTGGGAAAAGTGTTTCATTTGTGGCTAATGCAGCTCTTTGCAACCCCTCCCAGACATAGAATTTTTACTGATGAGACTTGGGGGTAGTGTTCTGTCCTCTGTGAAGACACTTTCCAACAGCTGGTGGTGAGGGCCAGTGCCCAGGCTGCTTCCCCTGGTCTTTGGGGACTCTGGGAATGGACTTGAGGACAGGGGGCTCCCTCTATTTCCACACAGGTGCAGAAAGCTTCTTCTCCTCCTTCCTACAACTGCCATCATTTGACTTTTGTTCTTTTGAGGGTTGCAGTGGAGAAGAAGGTGGCTCTCTACTCGTTCTCTGACAAATCTGGGCATTTGCAATTCTGTGGCAGCTCCATGCACCTGCTCTGATTTACACACAGTTGTAGTAAGGACAGAAGGGAGTCTGTCCACACTGAGGGTTTCCCTCTGCTTTTCTGCCACCTTGGGATCCTCAGGTAAATGAGCTAGGGATGGGGATCATTCATACATTGCTGATACAGCACAAGAAGCCAGCGGTGAGGGCTCTCTGGGGACCACTACAGGAATAGTGTTCCTACTTGCATCTGCATGGGGGCTCCTTTCCTTTGACAATCCTATTATCAAGCTAGATAGCCTGTTTTCAAACAAGTCCTCTGTCTTCAAATTGCCTCAGCTCCAGGTAATGGGGGGAAGTTGGACAGCCCCAGTTCAAAGTTTGTGATGGAGGCTTTGGTCGTGTTGGAGACTGAGTTTGGCTGCTTGTAAACTTTTCCTCCCTTTTCTTCTTATAGCCAAAGGAATTTTTCCTGCTTCTGGGAGGATACTGTATGAGTGAAGTCAGAGGAGAGGCTGCAGGCTTGAAGGTTGGAGATGTAAACCCATGTATAAATCCAGTATTTGGAAATAGTTACCAAGGGTGGATTGAAATAGCTATGCATTAATGACAATGTCTGGGAGCAGCCAGGCTGTACAGAGGAAACTATTGTTGGGGACTGTATACTGGAGGTAAATAAATGATGTGTAACACTGCTATGTATAAAGGTTCATGTAGAGAGACCTAAATCCATTCTTTGGCAAAAATGGGATCATAGCTATTTCCTTTGCTTTTAGCTGCACTTTAATTGGTTTTCCTTGAAAAGTTTTGACTTTTCGCAGGTATTTGTAAGCCTGTTGTGCATCAACTTCTGCTTCAAATGTAATAAATCAATTATCATTATGGGCAAATTCACAGTTTTTAAATTTCAGTAAGTTATTTCCTTTAAATAGTGCTTCTACTTCTTCCACAGGGGTAGATTCCGATATTTCTCGCAATATTACTATGCAATGATTTTGATTTGGCCTTACTTTTTCTGCCTTCTCATCCACCTTAGCACTTCAACAATCAAATCCACACTAGTACTGAGTTTCTTGATATGGTCAAGGTTAGCTACCATTGTAATTTGAGCATACTGATCACTATCCATCTGTGATGTAAGATAGATGGCACTAGCAAGAGTCTCCCTAGATAAACAGAATTCCAATTTTTTTAAGTACTTCTTGAGAATCTTCCTGGCTTTCTGGTTGAGATGCATTTCCTCCTGTTTCACTATTTTCAGGTAGAGATTTGTATTCTGCATGATCCAGAGCCAAAGCATTCATGTCTGTTTTGACTCAGGTAAATCTGGTAATGCTTCATTCTCATGACTTTGTCACCATCACCATTGACATCCAATCCCTGCGGGCTGCAGTCTGCACCATGCCCAGCTGTCTCCTCCCATGCAGCACTCAAACCGACAGCTACACTACTTGCTTCCAAATGTAACATAAGTCCCCCACACTTTCTCATTAGGGTTTAGCTCAGAAACCTTAGTTGTCGGTACCTGACTCAAAGCTGGGATGGAACTTGTTTGAGAAGTGGTTTGAGATATAGGACCATTCATCAGATGAGAGCTGCCCTTGCCCTCTTGACCTCACTGTGCCTGCAGTTCAGCCACAACTTTAGCGTCCTGACCAGAAGTCATGGGTTCCACTAGGAGAAGTTTAATGTAAACTTCAGGATGCTGCTAGCTCTGCCCGCCTTGCCCAACTGGCCTCTGGGGGACTCCTTGCTGCAGCCCCGGTGCCCGGCGACCACGCGACATGGAGGGAGAGCTGAGGAGGGAGACTAGGAAGAGGCGGCACTGCAGCACCAGGCTGGACACAGGAAGCAAGGGCCGGCATGGGCCAGGTGCAGTGGCGGAAGCGGATTCTTCCACTTTCGGGCCGAAAATGTCTCAACCTTGAGACTCTGGATCTCCAACACTCCTTCCCTTCGCATAAGAACACACTTAAAAAATCCTTAAAAGGTTGTGTGTGAATCAATCTGGCAGAAATTCACTAAATACCAAGTTGATAGCATCCATCATAGCATAGATGGGAGACTGAGAAGAGCCCAGCATCAAACCACCATGCTTCTGATAATACAGGGCCCACATTTTCTCAGAAAGGAACACTGGAGGGACCCCCCCCTAAGGTGGGTCAGAGGCAAAAGTGCTAAAAGGATAATAACTGGGCATTCTCAATGAATAGGACTCACTCATGGGATTTCTGTAAGTTTGAAATAATTTTCAAAATTAACTACTCTTAAAATGACCAATTTGTAAGATGACAATATCCATATCATGTTAGTAAAGCAGGGGCAGCAACAAATACTATGAAAGCTAAACCTTACCCAATTCTTATTAGGCCAAAGTTGTAAAATTTGTCCCCTTCTAAGCATCTACATGCTTGTGTGGAGACTGCACAAAAAATAGAATAACATTCACAATGCATTTCTTTTTTGGGAATATATTTGTGATAGTTTGGAAACAGCTTGATCTTTCTATTTTAAAGGTTTTGAAAACCCTGTTGCTCTTTAAAAATAATTATTTTATTTTTGTACTTGAAAAGTAGAAATGGGGTGTATCTCAAATCTGTTGGTTCACTCCCCAACTTTATGCCACAACTGGGGCAGGACCAAGTTGAAACCAGAAACCTGAAACACAATCTGGGTCTCTACAAGGGTGGCACAGACTCAATTCCTTTAACCCTCATCACTTTCTCTCAGAATGCACACCAACATGAAGCTGGAGTCAGAAGCAGAGCTGGGACTTTTCCCAGGCTCTCTGACATGGGATGCAGGCATCCCAAGCAGTGGTCACACCACTATGTCAAATGGCCACTCCTTAATTTTTAATTTAGTTTTTATTTGGAAGTCAGAGAGACTGAGAAAGATAAGCAGCAGAAATCACTCATCTGTTGGCTTACTACACAATGCCCACCACAGTCACGGCTGAATTTGATGAAAGACAAGAGTCAGGAGCTTCATCCAGGTCTTCCATATGGTTGACAGAAATGCTTGGGCCATTATCCACTGCTTTCTCAGACAAACTAGCAAGAATCTAGACTGTAAGAGGAGTTGCTAGGACTCAAACCTGCACTGCTCTATGGGATGCCAATGTCAGAAGAGCAGCTTAACCTATTGAATCACATGCTAGTTCCTACATCAATTCAAACCAGTTCACTCATTCTATCCTATATGTATTCAAAGAATGCAAAGCTGGACATCCCCTCCCTTTCCTTATTTTAAAAGTCTCAGTCCTGCTCCACCTCAGAAGAATCATGGTTCACTTTAAACTGAATCTGTCTCCCAATTTGCAATCCTATCCTGCATCTGAAAAAATCTCTCTGATTTTATTTTAATCTCATTTATGACCACTTGCTTTATATAATCCAGGACTCTCTGGTCTTGTCTCCTTGCCTACTGGCAGATTAGGATTTACTGGAAGTTTTAGAGACCAGACTGTTTGAAACTTTGATTTTTTGAATGCCTGTCAAGAATGCCAAGAGGGCTCAAAATCCAAAATATCTGGTTGAAATAAGATTCCTTAAAATCATGACATAACATAGACCAAATTTGATCATTGTTACAAGGTGATTATTCAAATCTTTGAAAATAAGCACATATTTAAATAACCCATAGCTCTTAAAAATTCAGCTGTTTTTGAACAATTAGAATTTAACAGACATCAAGAGAACATAATAGATTACTTTAACACATTGCTTTAACAGAGCATCAGAGTTTAATTCTATGTCAAAGAGAAATTGAGCTTCCTGTGATCTTTTGCTGTGAGGTTTCCTTCCTTTACCTTCTTTCATATTGGTGACCATGTTTCTGTGTTTCTGTGTGTAACACATCTTTAAGCATCTTTTGCAGGGCAGGATGAGTGGCAACAAATTCTTTCAATTTCTGTTTGCTATGAAAAGTCTTAATTTCCCCTTCATTCACAAATGAGAGCTTTGCAGGATATAATATTCTGGGCTGGCAGTTTTTCTCTCTTAGTACCTGGGCTATGTCTCGCCATTCCCTTCTAGCTTGTAGGGTTTCTGATGAGAACTCTGCTGTGAGTCTAATTGGAGATCCTCTAAGAGTAATCTGACATTTCTCTCTTGCACATTTTAGGATCTTTTCTTTATGTTTCACTGTGGTGAGTTTGATTACAACATGTCATGGTGAGGATCTCTTTTGGTCATGTTTATTAGGGGTTCTATAAGCTTCCTGTACTAAGATGCCTCTGTCCTTCTCCAAACCTGGGAAATTTTCTGCTAGTATCTCACTGAAATGCCTTCTAATCCTTTCTCCCTCTCCATGCCTTCAGGTACTCCTAGAACCCGAATGTTGGGTTTTTTAATAGTATCCTGTAGATTCCTGACAATATTTTTTAGATTTCTAATTTCCTCTTCTGTTCTTTGGTTTGCCTGTTTCCTTTCCTGTTCTCTGTCTTCTAAGTCCGATATTCTCTCTTCTGCTTCACCCATTCTGTTTTTCAGGCTCTCTAATGTGTTTGTCATTTGATCTATTGAATTCTTCATATCATTATGATTTCTCATCACTATCACAGTTTCTTGTTCCACTAGTTGTTTCATTTCATTTTGATTCCTCCTTAATATTTCATTTTCACGAGAGAGATTTTCTATCTTGTCCATTAAGGATTTCTGTAGTTCAAGAATTTGTTTTTGAGAACTTCTTAATGTTCTTATCAATTTTTTGAGATCTGCTTCTTGCATTTCTTCGATCTCATCCTCTTCATAATCTTGAATTGGGGTGTCTTTTTCATTTGGGGGCGTCATAATATCTTCCTTGTTTTTGTTACCTCCATTTTTGCGTTTGTTGTTTGGCATGTTGGAGATATTTGGTTTCTTCACTGTGGTGTTTTTTCTTGTTACACTATGGCTCTATTTTAAGTGCACTGTCTGCTTTCAGTGGAGCCTTAGAGGCTTGAGATGAATGTGGACTGAGAGCTGTGTTTGGTTCCTCAGAGTTGAGGGTGTGTCAAAGATGACACTCCCAGGTTAGGTGTGGTAAATCTCTCTTTCTTTCTTTCTTTTTTTGGATTCAAAAGGGAAGTAATTCTGCACAGCTGAATGTAATTGGAGGTAGTTAGCAGGCAAATGATATACCCACAGGAGCCAGAGTTTGGAAGCTCTTTCCCAAGGACCACACAGGGAATCTCTGCCGCCCTCGGTGTGGGCTCCAATTCTCCTGCAGTCTCCCACTAGGTTGCCAAGTTAGATGCTAATCTCCTGTTATTTTACCCCTCCCCCCAGAGTCAGGTTTTTCTGCTAGGCTCAGGGCCGGTGCAGACCTGAGGTCGCCCTGCTTATGATGTATGTCCAAAATGGCTCCTGCTCTTTGTCTTGCTCGCCTTTGAGAGGTGAGCAGAGAGAGAGAAACTTGTGTCCGTATCAGTCACTTTTTTTTTCCTCTCTCTCTCTTCTAGTTAGCCTGGTGAACTTTTCCCCACGGAGTTTCAAGCCTCATTCCCTCTAGTCTCCTCTTTATGCTTGCCCGCTTGTGTCTCGGGCTATTGAGGTTCGGCTCAATTGAGCCCCGGCGCTGGCCCCTAATTTTATATTTCTAAGAATAATGTCTTGGTGTTTTGATTTGGATCCTTTTGAATATGTAAATTGTTCTGGATAGTATGAGCATTTTGATTAAATTAATTCTTCTGATCCCTGAACATGGAAGATCATTTCACTTTTTTGTGTCTTCTTTGAGTTCTTCTTTAATATATTGGAATTTACCTTGCAGAGATTTTTGATATCCTTGAATAAATTTATTCCAAGGTATTTAAATATTTTGAAGCTATTGTAAATGGTACTGATCTTACAAGTCCTTTCTCAGCCATGTCATTTTTTGTGAATACAAAGGTATTGATTTTTGCATGATTGTTTTATATCCTGCTTTACCAAAATCTCTTAGGACTCTCAATAGTCTCTTAGTGGTATATTTTCGTTTTCCTGTGTTTCATCTGCAAACAGGGATAATTTTACTTTCTCCCTTCCAGTTTAATCTTTACATACCATTGATTTCCTTTTTTTTTTTCTAATTGCTCTAAAACATGTAGAACTCTATTGAATAGCATTGTGAGATTGGGCATCCTTTTCTGGTTCTGGAACTTAATGGAAATGCTTCTAGCTTTTCTTGATTTAACATAGTGCTGCCTGTATGTTAGTCATATGTTGCCTTATTGTGTTAAGGAATGTTCCTTCTATATCTATTTTGGTTAAGGGTTTTATCATGAAACTGTGTTGTATGATAGCAAATGCTTTCTCTGCATCTACTTGAGATAATCAAATGATTTTTATTTTTCAATTTGTTAATGTGATTTACCACATTTATTGATGTGTGTATGTTGAGCCATCCATGCATACCAGGGATAAATTCCACTTGGTCTGGATGAGTGATCTTTTTGATGTGCTGTTGGATTCAATTAGCAGGTATTTTGTTGAGGGTTTTTGCATCTATGTTTATCAATGATACTGTTTTATCATTCTATTTCTTTGTTGTGTTTTTTTCTGGTTTTGGAATTAACATGATGCTGGCCTCACAGTAGGAGTTCAGGAGGATTCTGTCCATTTCAGTTGTTTTGAATGGTTTGAGAAGGATTGGAATAAATTCTTATTTAAAAGTCGGGTAGAATTCAGGAGTGAAGTGTTTTGGCTTTGGACTGTTCTTTCTTGGGGAGGTCTGCATTTCTAATTAAATCTCTGTATTGGCTATTGGCCCATTTAGGTTTTCTATGTCTTCATGAGTCAATTTTGGTAAATTGAATGTGTCCAGAAATCTATCCATTTCTTTTATATTTTCCAACTTGTTGTCATATCTCTCTTTGTAGCAATTGTTAATGATTCTTTTTATATCTGTGGAATTCATTATAACATTTCCTTTTTCCTCTCTGATTTTAATGTGTCTTTTCCCTTTTTTGGTTAGTTGGGCCAATGGTGTCCCTTTTTTAAATTTTTTTTTCAAAAAGCATTCTTTAATTTCATGGAATTTTTGTATCTTTTTTGGCCTTTATTTTGTTTATTTCTTCTCTAATTTTAATTTTTTTCTTTCTTCCAAGTTTGGGTTTGTTTGGTTCCTGTTTTTCTAGGTCCTTGAGATGTATTCTTATATCATTTACGTGATATGTTTCAAGTTTCTTGATGTAGGCACTGGTTGCTCTAGACTTCCCTCTTAACACTGCTTTTGATGCTCAATTCCTGGCTCTGCAATCTACTATGACTGAGAAACTCTTTGCAGGGAATGGCTTAGGGAGTGGAAGCCTGTGTTGGATGTTAGTAGAGGTCAGGGAAGCAGTAGCATGGTCCAGGGGACCAAAGAACACAGCCAGGTGTGGAGCTAGGGCTGTGATAGTTAAGCCGGAGCAAGGCTGTTTTAGAATGAAAGTGGGTGGGGCAGAGTGAAGGTGGCTAGGAGTCAAGGCCACAAATTTGGACTTCATCTTATTTATCATGTGGAGAGGGACATCAAGAAACATGTTTTTAGGTTTTCAGGAAATGTGGCCTATAGATAATGGGTGAAAAGTTTGTAATCCGAGGTCTTTGAACTTGGTGTTAGAAGACAGCTCCTTGGCCTGATATGGTGAGAAGAAGGAACAGCAACAGGGAAAGTCAGGGTGGAAAGAGCCTGAATAGGCATGAGGGTGAGTTCTGATGCTGCAGTCAGCATGGAGAACTGGCACTTGGGTGAGGCTCTCAGTTGGACAGGCAGTGGGTCATGGGAGCTTGTTGGGCTAGAGGTTTCCAGAGTGAGGAGAGACAGTAACCAAACTACAGTGAACAAAGTAACTGATGAGTAAATGTGTCAATTTTTTTCCCATTTTGAAAATATTTGTCAGTGATGTGTGGTGACATAGGCAACAGAGGGAGTTCTTTCCTCAAGATTCTGTGGATCAGTGTTGGAAGATGCAGAAGAATAGAGCAAGGACCATTGGTACATCACTTATTATGTGAGTATGGGTAGAGTAGTCTACACTGGGGATCAAGTGTTTGGGCTTAACTGCTTAGACAGCTAAGGCTTGGGTTCCTCACTGCAAGACTGCTTACCCTCCATTTTCCTCATCTAGAAAATGGGCAAACACTATCAAAACCCTCAGAGGGAGGCTGCTGCATGTGAAGACACTTGCTACACATAGGGGTTCACATAGGCATGCCTGTGTGCACAGAAGTGTTCGGACAAGTGCATGCACAGTTGTGGATATGAGCCTAGTACACAAAGGTGCTCTCACACACACATGTGCCTGCTTGATATACAAATGTTTCAGTACAAGGCATGCACGTGCAAAGATGTGTGTCTAGTACACACATGTGCTTACCTCCACATGTAAACATACAAAAGCATACCTCATACACAAAAGTGTTCCCTCAAGCACATGTGAATGCATGGATATGTGCCTGGTACACAAAGTGCTCACACATGTACATGTGCACCCATGGCCATGTGCATGCTACACACAGATTTCATCTTGCCATGTGCACATATGTTCCCAAAGATGGAGGTAGGCATAGGGTGTGTCGGGTACCCTGGCACCCAAAAAAAGGAGAGCCCAGAACTCCAGCTTAGGCTAATTAGGCAGAGTGGCAGGGAAGAGATTTCAGAACTCTTTGGCACACAGAAGATACTAAATACAAATTAGCCCCCTTTAGCCTGCAGAAAATATGTGACCCTCAGATCATGCAGGCCACACTTGCTTCCCACAGGACCTGCTGGAGCAAACAATCTGCAGAGGGAACACTTTACAGGCTCCTCAGGTAGTGGGCTCAGTTTTCCTCTGATTTCATCTGTTCTGTTGCAGAGGATGGTGCTTTCCTCAATCCATCACAGGGATCTACCGAAGTGGAGCAGCTATGACACAAATCAGCACCCATACGGGATGCCAGCATTGCAGGCAGCAACTTTATGTGATATGTCACAATACCAGCCCACAATACAGGCTTTTTGTCTGCTTGCTTGATGCACTCTTGTTTAATCACAATGAAATTCTTTCTTTCATTCTAGCCTGATTCATTAAATTAAAAAATACAGGATATACTGGTAAATTTAGTTTCATCAAAGCAATGAATACTTTTTAATGTAAGTTTGTCTCATGCAATACGTGTACCAAAAGATTGTTGTTTATTTGAAATTCAAATTTAACTGGGAATTCTGTATTTTATCAACAATAATATGTTGCTTCCTGCAATCCATGGAGCAAAAGTGGGTATAACTACTCACATTCTGGTTAGTGACTTCCTTCGGAAGTAAAGATTTTGTTCAATACCAGGTACTATGAATAAACATTCCTTCTCAGGTTTTATTAATAAAGAATGAAGAAGTGGCATAATTCACCAGTGGGTTATATTTCCCATTTTATTCCAAATAAATTATTTTAAGTTCATAATTAATCCCATTTTCTTGAAACCTTTCTTGGATCTTACTAATTTGGGGATGCCAGGAACAAAGTTAGATGGGACTATTGCAAGCAGGCACATTGTACCCCTTTCTCTCATGTAGCCCCGAAAAGTGAGCATGTCAACCATAGCTGCTCAATCATCTTCCTAGAGAACAATATCAATGCCTTTTGTTATAATTCAGAATCCAGAGCTTTCATATGCATATTCCGTAATGTGTTTTCCCATCTGATATTTCCTCAGTATTTTATTTTTAATAACTGCAAGAAAGGTTTATGGAGAAAGATCTTACCTCTAAACCAATTACATTGGAAAAACTGATTTCTCTGCCTAAGAAAGAATAGTGAAACAGCCATGGATTGTCCAGTTGGAGGAGGGCCTTGCATGAGTCCATTACTAGATGAAAGCACATTATTCATCTCAGAAAAACACTCCCCTAGTAGGGGAATTTGAATAAAGCATCACTGTAACTAGGCAACACACAAGCAGCTGGCTCAGCAGGTGGACAGCACACTCATGCAATAAAATGTGCCCATTCTGTGAAGAAGAAGAAGGCCCACATCAGGCAGGGTGGATGCTTTGATGAGCAGGGTATGGGCAGTATTTCAGCCCCTACTTCCCCATTTTGCATTGTACCCAAATTAAACCATAAGATCAGTGCCCATGATCATATTAAATAAGATGATTATGTTACAATATAGTGGAATGTTTCTGCTGAGTATAGTGGGTGTGATGGAAGTGTAGCTGATTGCAGCAGTATAAAGTGGCTGGAGTTAAATGAGAGAAAACATATCACCATAAAAATGCTGATGGTGGGAGCACCATGTTTTAAAATGTTTCTTATTTTTTGTTTTCTAAATATTTGCAATATTTTGAATTCTGAAACATAATTTAAAAGGAGCAGTTTCTTCAACGGATTAAATTAAAGATATTTTGGAACTTTTATGGAACCAGCAATAAGTCTAAAGAAACACAATGTAAACAAGAACCAATCTTAACAAACACTAGGGAACAACAAGCATTCTAAGTTTTCTGAATAAACTGGCACACGAGTTGCTTACATGAGTTCCTCTGTTGATTGGAGCTGATAAACTGGGCTGGGCAAATTCATCTGTGACAGGGGATGTGGCTGCATCATGGGCAAGGGCAGGAGAGATGGGAAGGCTATTCACACTGAGGACGAATGCTAAGATAAAGGAATAGAGGCAGGAAATCATGTCTGTATAATTAGAGGAAGATTATTTAGGAACTAGCCTCAAAAGTACATGCATGGGGGAACTGGAGCAGTAGGGGGTAGACTAAGCCTCCGCCTGTGGTGATGCTATCCCATATGGGCACTAGTTTGTGTCTTGCTCCTCTTCCTATTCAGGTCTCTACTTTGGCCTGAGAAAGCAGTAGTTATGGCCCAAGTGCTTGGGCCCCTGGATCATGTGGGAGATCCAAAAGAAGATCCTAGCCCCTGGCTTTAGATCAGCCCAGCTGAGGTCATTGCTGCCATTTGGAGAGTGAACCAGCTGATGGAAGACCTGTCTCTCTGTCTCCCCCTGTCTCTCCCTTTGTCCATGACTCTGCCTCTCAAATAAATAAAATCGACAAAAAGTACACACAGGTATCCCAAAGTGATGCCCAACAACCCATTAGGTTGTGGAGAGAATTAAATAGAATTTGTGATTTTTTTTTTACCTTTAAAGGTACAAGTATAACCTGCTATACATGCTTCTAAGTTAAATGTGTCTATCTTTTATGGAAGTATGAGAATACTATACACATCTATAGAGCTCTGCAAGGCAGAGCAAGGCCTTGTTGACAAGGATGTTTAATCTTCACCTGGTAGTGGGGCAACATCCTCAACCCTGATTATATCTTGGCCTATTTAGCCCTAACATGGTTTGCCTTTATTAATTTTTAAAAATACTTTTATTAATTTGTGAGAGCAGGAGAGATAAAGGAAGAAAGGAAGCCAGCAAGAGAATTGGGAGACAAAAGAGAGAAAAGAAAGAGTGCTCCCACACATTGGTTCACTTTCAAAATGCCTGCAACAGCCAAGAATGGACCAGGACAAAGCTAGGAGCCAGGAATTCCTTCTGGTTCTCCAATGTGAGTGACAGGGGCCTTAGTACTTGACCCATCAGCCACTCCTTCCCAGGCCATGCATTAGCAGAAAGCTGGAGTCAGGAGTTTGAGCTGGGAATCAAATCAAGGCACTCTGATACAGGACACAGGTTTCTTAACAGGCATCTTAAACACTAAACTAAATGCCTGCCCATGTTTTTTTAAAGCAATGTTCTGGAAAATTAGAGTTTGTACCTATTTGTGGAACCTACATGTTTTCAATTCAGCTTACTCAGGCAGTCCTTTAGACATGGTCTATTCTGTTTTATTCGTAGTACCATATGGAGATGCTGCTCTTCCTCCATCTCCACTTTTCCAACTTGTGTGCAGCATGAAACAACAGAGAGGGGACCGTAATTTCCAAGGCTTAATTGTGTACCCTCACCCTCAAATTCCTGCCTTGGAATCATGACCCACAATATTTCAAACTGTGACCTTATTTTGAAAGAGTATTATTATGTTGTTAGTTAGGATGAGGTCATCTAGAGTGGTAGGCCAAAATACAATGTAGGTGATGTCTTTATGGAAAGGGGATATTTGGAGACACACATGGGCACAGGCAGAACACCATGTGAACATGAAGGCAGAGATCAAGGTGATGAGTGTACAAGCTAGGATATCACCGACTTCCAGGAACTCACCAGAAACTAGAAGAGAGGCCTGGAACAGATAGCCCCCCTCAGCCCTCAAGTAGGAGCCAGCCCTGCTGAGCCTGATCACAGACCTGCAGCCTCCAGAACTATGGGACCATGCACTTGCTGTGGTCCAATCCACAACACTGGCTCTAGATCAAGTAACATGGTATTTAATGTCTCTTCAAATACAGAACACAAGGGAACAAACCAAGGTGACTCCTTTATCAAAGATCACCAGTCACAAGAGCATGTAGAGAAAAAAATAAAAGATCTCCTTTGATGAGTGAGACATATTGAATAGCAATGGTGAGTGTAGGTACCCTTGTCTGGTTCTGGATCTTAGTGGGAATGCTTCCAAAATTACTTAATTCAATAAGATGCTGGCTGCAGGTTCATCAGAAATTGCCATTAATATATTGAGAAATGTTTTTTTTCTATACCCAAGTTGCTTAAAATGTTTTTCATAAAAGGATGATGCATTTTATCAAATGCTTTCTCTGAATCTATTGAAATAATCATTTGGTTTTTCTTCTGAAGATCTTTGATGAAATGTATCTCAATTACTGATTTGTGAATGTTGACACATCCCTGCATACCAGGGATAAATCTCACTGGTATGAATGGATGATCTTTCTGGTGTGTGTTCAGAGTTGATTATCTAGTATTTTATTGAGGATTTTTACATCATTGTTCACCAGGGATATTGGTCTATAGTTCTTGTTCTCTGTTGTATCTTTTTCTGGTTTAGAAATTAAGGTGACGTTGGGTTCATAGTAGGAGTTTGAATTGACTCCCTAATTGTCAATTGTTTCAATAACTTAGGAAGAATTAGAATTAGTTCTTTTTTCATTGTGTGATTGAATTCACCAGTGTAACCATCTGGTCCTGGACTTTTCTTGTGAGGGTATTTATTACTGATTCAATCTCTGTCTTCTTTGTCTGCTTACATTTTCTGTGTCTTCATGACTCAATTTTTGTAGATTACATATGTGCATGAATCTCCATTTCTTCTTGGTTGACATACAGTTACTTGTGTAATTCCTGGTTATTTTATTCCTGCTGTATCATGTTACCTTTCATTTTTCATCTCTTACTTTGTTGATTAGAGTCTTCTCCCTCTTTTTTGGTTAGTTTACCAATGGTTTATCAGTGTTTTTTATTTCTTCTCTAATCTTAGTTATTTCTTTCCTCCTACCAATTTTGGGTTTGGTTTGTTGTTTTTCTAGGTCCCTTAGATATATTGAAAGCTTATTTTTGGTATCTTTCCAATTATTTGATATAGGCAGCAATTGTTATAAACTTCCCTCTTAGCACTGCTTTTTGCTGTGTCCTATAAGTCTTAATATGTTGTATCATTTTCATTCTCTCTTTTTATCTCTTTTTATTGATTATATTACCCACTGTTCATTTAGGTACCTGTTTTGCAGTGTGCATGTGTTTGCATATGTTCTAGAGATTCTTGAGTTGTTAATCTCCTACTTCATTGCATTGTGGTCAGAGAAGATGCATGGTATGATTCAGATTTTTTTTTGAATTGTTAAAATTTGCTTTATAATGTTGCATATGCTCTATCCTATAGAAAGTTCCATACAATGATGAAAAGAATGTGTTCTCCAACTGTGGAATGAAAAGCTCTTTAGATATCATTTAGGCTCTAATGTCATATCCACAATGTCAATTAACTCTGGGTTTTTTTTTTTGTTGTTTTTGTTGTTGGTTTTCTGTCTAGTTGATCTCTCCATTGAGAAAAGTGAGTGTTTATTCTATTGTATGGGAGTCTATGTCTCTGTTTAGTTCCATTAAGCTTTCTTTTAAATAGCCAGGCACCTTGGCATTGGGTTCATACACATTTATTATTGTCTCATCTTCTGTTTAATTGATCCCTTAATCACCACATAGCGTCCTTCTTTGAATCTTTAACAGTATTTTGGTTAAAGTCTATTTTGTCTGATATCAGGATGACCACAACTGCTCTTTTCCGCTTTCGGTTAGCATGGAATAACTTTTCACATCCTTTCAATTTCAATTTGCATTTCTCCTTGTTGTTGAGCTGCGATTCTTGTAGGCAGCAAATAAATGGGTCTTGGCTTACAATCCATTCAACCATTCTGTACCTTTTAACTGGAGGGTTCAGGCCATTTACACTCAAGTAATAACTTGGCCCCAGCATTTTTCTCATGAATATACCTATTGTTTGTGTATATTTCATGTATGTATTCACTGCCTTCACATTCTTTCATAATGATGACTATCTTTCTGTGTTTCTGTTTGTAGCATATCCTTAAAAATCTTTTGTAAGGGTGGACAAGTGGTGGTGACAGACCCTTTCCATTTCTGTTTGTTATGGAAGGTCTTTATTTTATCTCCATTCATAAATGATAGCTTTGCAGGATACAGTACACTGGGTTGACTTTTCCCCTAAGACTTGGACTATGTCTCTCCATTGTCTCCTAGCTTGCAGAGTTTCTGATGAGAATTCAGATGTGAGTCTAATTGGAGACCCTGTGAAAGCAATCTGGTGTTTCTCTCATGCTCATTTTAGAATTTATTTTATGTTTTATTGTTGAAAGTTTAACTGCAATGTGCCACAGTGAAGGTCATTTCCTATCATGATTTCTGTGTGCCTCATCTACTTAGACTTCCCTTTCTTTTTGGAAATCAGGGAAGTTTCTTGTAATGATTTCACTAAATAGGTTTTCTCTATCCACACCTTCAGGAACTCCTAAGACCCATATGCTGGGTCCTTTGATGTTATCCCAGGAGTCTCCAACACTGTTTTCAATTTTCATAATTTCTTCTCTTTTTTTTTTTTTGTTGTTCTCACTGAAAAGTTTCCAATGATTTTTTCTAGTTCGAGTATTCTTTCTTCTATCTTCACCAGTCTGTTGTTAAGGTTTTCCACTGAATTTTTATTTTACTATTGAGATCTTTACTTCTAATATTTCATTTTGATTTCTCTCAAAATCTCCATTTGATGGGAGAAGTTTTCATTCATGTCATTTATGGATTTCTTAAATTTTTGAACTTTTTTCTCATTGTCACTGGATAATCCTTTCATTAATTATTTTAATTCCATTTCAGGCATTTCAACAATCTCTTCATCTTCAAAGTCTAATATTGGAGTGATTTTGTATTCCTTTGGGGAGTCACGTTGTCTCCCTTATTCTTGTTTCTTGAATTTCTTACTATATTTTTAGGCATTTGTGGAGACACTTGTTGGATCTCTACTCAGATGGCTTTTGTTTTTCAACAAATCCTCTGTGGCTTAGTGGAGCATCTGCTCTTTTAGTGAATATCCAGATGCTTGAGCTGGCTGTGGCCTGGGGCCTCTAGTCTGTGTTCCAAGATGGGGTGAATATCCAGGGTGACACCCATGTTGAATGTGGTATGTTTTCTTTATTGTCAACAGAGCGTAGGGGCTGGAGCTGTGGCATAGCAGATAAAGCTGCCACCTTCAGTGCCAGCATCCCATATGGGTGCCAGTTCGAGATCCAGCTGCACCACTTCCTATATAGCTCTCTGCTGTGGCTTGGGAAAGCAGTATATGGCCCAAGTACTTGGGCTCCTGCACCCATGTAGGAGATCTGGAAGAAGTTCCTGACTCCTGGCTTCAGATCAGCAAAGCTCAGACAATTTGGATAGCAGAGAGTATACTCTTTTAAGTTAGGTACTACAGTTGCCGTGTCACTGGCCACATCCTGATGAAGCAGGCCCTGCATTTTCAGTTCTATAGTTTAACGGAGCTAATTCACAACCTGCCTATAATATATAACTATGTTATATGCACATAGGAATGTACACCCATTGTTGGCAGAATAGCATATACTAATTTATAATTCTCATTTTATTTTTCACCTTCCTGGTTTCCTTCAGATACATTTCCTTTCATTTTCTATTTCTGAGTTTTCAGTTTGAGGGAGGTGAGATGACAGTGTAATATGTTACTTGGATATTGTCTTAAATATTCTCTTGATAGAATTCCTGAATCTTTATTTTCAAAATATAAACTGCCTGAAATTTAGTTTAGTCAAGTTCATGAAGGTTGTTCTTAAGATTTATTTATTTGAAAGTCAGAGTTACACAGAGGGAGAAGGAGAGGCAGAGAAAGAAAGAGATCTTTCATCTGCTGATCTGCTGGGTCACTCCCCAGTTGGCCGCAATGGCCAGAACTGTGGTGATCCAAAGCCAGGAGCCAGGAGCTTCTTCCAGGTCTCCCACATGGATGCAAGGGCCCAAGGATTTGGGCCATCCTTTACTGCTTTCCCAAGCAATAGCAGAGAGCTGGATCATAAGTGGAGCAACTGAGGCTTGAACCAGTGCCCATATGGGATTCCAGCACTGCATTTGGTAGCCTCACCTGCTACGCCACTCTGCCAGCCCCACTCATGAATGTTTTAAAAATCATTTCTTTCCATGAAGCCTACCAAAACCCCACAATATTAACCTAAGTTCCTTAATTTTTATTTGCATTTTAAGTATAGGAACTATTTTTGCATGTTTTATTTTTCCAGCCTTATTACAGCATAATTGAGAAACAAAAATTGTATATATTCAAGGCATGCAATGTGTGTTTCGATATGAGTCTGATCTTTATATTGCATTTTCACATGAATCTTTCAACTCTCCTGGTACTTAAAATACACTATGAATGGATTAGTACAATGAAGCTACTTAACAAATTTATCACTCTTATAGTGCTTTTTAAATTTATCTTATTTTATTTATTTATGTATTTTCCCAGAAAGCTTTTATTTAAGGTATATATACTTTATGCATTCCATAAATACTTTAGCAGCATAGTAATTCTTCCTATCATACCTGCCCTCTTATTTACACTCCTACCCTTTTTATAGTGTTTTTAAGAATACTGATGTAGGAAATTACAAGTACCGAATGTAGTGTGAACAGGTTACACAGTGTATATATTATATTTTCAAAACCTTATCTCATAATTGTAAATTTGATTTTTAAAAAGTTATTTGAAAGGCAGGGTCCGCCGCCATGGCTCACTTGTTTAATCCTCTGCCTGTGATGCTGGCATCCCATGTGGGTGCAGGGTTCTAGTCCTGGTTGCTCCTCTTCCAGTCCAGCTCTCTGCTGTAGCCCGGGAGAGCAGTAGAGGGTGGCCCAAGTGCTTGGGCCCCTGCACCCACATGGGAGACCAGGAGGAAGCACCTGGCTCCTGGCTTCAGATCAGTGCAGCGCCAGTTGTAGGGGCCATTTGGGGGGTGAACCAACAGCAGGAAGACCTTTTTCTCTGCTTTCTCTCACTGTCTATAACTCTACTTGTCAAATAAACAAAGAAAGGCAGGAAACAGAGAAAGAGAGTAAGAAACAGAGAGAGTGAGAGAGAGGATGAGGGATATCTCATCTCATGCATTATTTCACTCCTCAAGTGGCAGGGCTGGGCCCTCAGTGGCAGGGCTGGGCCCCAGGTCTCCCACTTTGGCACAGGGGCCCAAGTCATGGGGTCATCTTCTAATGCTTTCCCAGGCACATAAGCAGGGAGGTGAATGGGAAGCAGAGCAGCTGGGACTCGGTCTGGTGCCCATACAGGATGCTGGCAGTCCAGGTGGAGGCTCAAGCTTTTACACCCCAGCTCCAGCACCATAACCATATATTTATATGTTTTGACTAACATCTCTTCATTTTCATGCTCCCAGTTCATCACATACACAATCCTGCCCTCTGACTGTGTTAGTTTGACTTTGGTATAGTCCACATGTAAGTGTGATCATGTAGTATTGCTTATTTCTGTGTCTTATTTCCCTCATGGTAACGTCCTATAGTTTCATACTTTAGGATCCATCTTGTGACAAGTAGTAGTATTTCCTTTCTTTTTAAGGTTTGGTGAGGATTCCACTGTGTGTGTATCCCATTTTTCCTTATGGGTCCATCAACAAATATTTGGGTTATTTCCATATCATGGAATTGTGAATGATGCTGAAGTGAATGTGGGGGTGCAGACAGTTCTTTGAGATGGTGATTTTCTTTTGGATTCATGGCTAATAAAGGTTGTTCCTTTTTTAATTTCATTTGAGGATCTACCATATGGCTTTTCATATTGGATGGTGTAATTTACATTCCCTCCAATACTGTGTGTTCTGTGTTCTCTACATTGTGCCCAATACTTGTTATCTTTTAACTTTTTAATAGTAGCCATTTAACAGATATGAGATAATAACCATAGTTATCTTGATTTGCATTTTGCTGATGTTAGCAATGTTCAGAACTTTTTCACATACCCACTGGGTACATTGTATGTCTTTGTTGGAAAGCATTGATTCAGCCTTTTGTCTTTTTAAATTGTATTGTTTGCTTCTTAGTGTATGCATTCCTTGTATTACTCCCTTGATCACACATATGTTTGCTAATATTTTCTTGTATGCATTGGTTTGCTTTTTCATTTCATTGATCTTTGCTTTACTGCTTTACTCATTTGTTGCAGTTTCATTTTCCTTTATTTGCTTTTGCTCTCTGTGCTTTAGTTGTTAACACATAAGCAACCACTCTTGAGGCTAATGTAAAGGAATTTTCTATTTTATAAGTTGTAAGTGTTCAGATCTTCTGTGTGAACTTTCAGTTCATTTTGAGTGGATTTTAATATGTGGTGTAGCAATGATCCAGTTTGTTTTGGACATGTGGATATCCAGGTTGCTTCTGCCTCAGATGAGGGCCTTTATGTCCAGTGACTGCATGTTTGGCGGCCATGGTGGACCAGGGTTCCCAGTGTCTTCAGTTGGATCCATTAAACCAGATGCTGTGGCTGGAGTTGAGTGGGAGCTTGGCATGTGTGGCGATTTGGGAGTAGGAGACCATGCAGTGATGGTGTCAGGATAGGGGACTGTGGCCTCCTCCTCTGGAAGCCAGGGCTAAATGAGGGTATGTCAGACAGTTTTTTGAAGGGTAGACATTTGGCATAGTGGGAAAGACAATGCTCAGGATACCAGTGGCAGCCAGTGATGGCTTAAGTAGTTGTATTCTTGCTACCACATTGAGGACTATCTCCCAGCTTCAGCCTGGGTCAGATCAGCCCTGAGTATTTTGGGCATTTGGGTAACAAACTACTAAATGGGTGGTATCTTTCTCTGTCTCTCTCTCTCTCTCTCTCTCCCTCTCCCTCTCCCTCTCCCTCTCCCTTATTGATTCTCTGTGTTTTGCTTTTGAAACCAGTTGCAATATTAAAACTAGGTGGAAAAAAATGTTTTATGGATGATTATCCCAGTAGCATTAGATTATTGAGTAATTCCCTAGAATCCTACAGTTGGATGTTTGTAGTTCACAGTAATCCATTATATCTGTTACTATAAAATGAAATAAAGGAGCTCGAGGTCCAACCATAAAAAAAGTCAAAAGATAAATGTAGATTTGATCAGTACAAATTTTATATGAGTATTGAAATGTCACATTAGCCCATAATATGTAAAACTCATGTTGATAACATTTAAGTAAAAATACCAATGTGTTACTAAGTGTATAAAGTTAAGGGGTTTTAAATGATTAATATCACAACTAATATTATGGTTTTTGTAAATGGTTCATTAATACAAGCAAAAACATAACCTGTAAATAACTGAACTGTTCATTCTTGTCATGCTCAGTAGAAAAGCTACTATGCTGTGTTTTAAGTTGGTGAAAAATATTTATTTTAGATTGTTTCTTTTAATTAAGAAAAATGGTAGCAATCAGGGAAATACAAATCAAAACCACAATGAGGTTTCACCTCACCCTGGTTAGAATGGCTCACATACAGAAATCTACCAACAACAGATGGTGGAGAGGATGTGGGGTAAAAGGGACACTAACCCACTGTTGGTGGGAATGCAAACTGGTAAAGCCACTATGGAAGTCAGTCTGGAGATTCCTCAGAAACCTGAATATAACCCTACCATACAACCCAGCCATTCCACTCCTTGGAATTTATCCAAAGGAAATTAATTTGGCAAACAAAAAATCCATCTGCACCTTAATGTTTATTGCAGCTCAATTCACAATAGCTAAGACCTGGAATCAACCCAAATGCCCATCAACAATAGACTGGATAAAGAAATTATGGGACATGTACTCCATAGAATACTATACAGCAGTCAAAAACAATGAAATCCAGTCATTTGCAACAAAATGGAGGAATCTGGAAAACATCATGCTGAGTGAATTAAGCCAGTCCCAAAGGGACAAATATCATATGTTCTCCCTGATTGGTGACAACTAACCAACCACAAAAAAGGAAACCTGTTGAAGTGAAAAGGACACTATGAGAAATGGTGACTTGATCATCCCTTGCCCTGACTGTTGATGTACAATTTAATACTTTATCCCTTTTAGTATTTTTTTTTGTTCTAGTTAATACTATTGGTTGAATTCTGTAATTAACACACAATTATTCTTAGGTGTTTAAATTTAACTGAAAAGTGATCCCTGTTAAATATAAGAAAGGGAGGAGATGTACAATTTGGGACATGCTCAATCGGACTTGCCCCAAATGGTAGAATTAGAAACGTGCCAGGGGATTCCAATACAATCCCATCAAGGTTGCATGTACCAATGACATCTCACTAGTCCAACTGATCAATTTCAGTTCACAATTGATCATACTGATA